>NC_057795.1:440081815-440381815 GCF_018294505.1 Triticum aestivum
GAGACCCATGTTTGTCATATCTCGCTCCTCGGAGCCTATTGATTAAATACTTGAGTCGTAGAGTCATGTTGTGATGCCATGTTGTATTTGCACATATCGAGCATATTGTGTGTATGTTATTGAAATGCTTGGTATGTGTGGGACCTGACCATCTAGTTGTTTATCTTTAGTAGCCTCTCTTACCGGGAAATGTCTCCTAGTGTTTCCATTGAGCCTTGGTAGCTTGCTACTGCTCCGGAACACTTAGGCTGGCCGGCATGTGTCCTTCTTCGTTCCTGTGTCTGTCCCTTCGGGGAAATGTCACGCGATGAATACCGGAGTCCTGTTAGCCCGCTACAGCCCGGTTCACCGGAGTCCTGCTAGCCTAGTGCTACAGCCTGGATTCACTCGCTGATGACCGACACGTTCGATGCTGGGTCATGGATGCCTGTCCCTGTAAGTCTGTGCCACTTTGGGTTTACGACTAGCCATGTCAGCCCGGGCTCCTTATCATATGGATGCTAGCGACCCTGTCATATACGTGTGCCAAAAGGCGCAAACGGTCCCGGGCAAAGGTAAGGCGACACCCGTGGGAATACCGTGCGTGAGGCCGCAAAGTGATATGAGGTGTTACATGCTAGGTCGATGTGGCATTGAGTCGGGGTCCTGACAATGTACCAAATGTAGTTCGGAGTCTCGGATGAGATCGGGGACATGACGAGGAGTCTTGAAATGGTCGAGACGTAAAGATCGATATATTGGACGACTATATGCGGACATCGAAAGGTTCCGAGTGATTCGGGTATTTATCGGAGTACCGGAGAGTTACGGGAATTCGACGGGGAGTATATGGGCCTTATTGGGCTTTAGGGAAAAGAGAGAGGTGAGGTTGTGCGCCCCCCAAGGCCTAGTCCAAATTGGACTAGGGGGAGGGGTGGCGCCCCCTCCTTCCTTCTCTTCTCTTTTCCCTTTCCTTCTCTCCTACTCCTACTACATGGAAAGGGGGGAATCCTACTCCCGGTGGGAGTAGGACTCCCCAAGGCGTGCCATAGTAGAGGGCAGGCCCTCCCCCTCCTCCACTCCTTTATATACGGGGGAGGGGGCACCCCATGGACACACAAGTTGATCATTGATCTATTAGCCGTGTGCAATACCCCCTCCACCATAATCCACCTCGGTCATATAGTAGCGATGCTTAGGCGAAGCCCTGCGTCGGTAGCTTCAGCAACACCATCATCACGCCCTCATGCTGACGGAACTCTCCCTCGAAGCTCTACTGGATCATGAGTTCGTGGGACATCACCGAGCTGAACGTGTGCAGATCGTGGAGGTGCCATACGTTCGGTACTTGGATCGTTCGATCGTGAAGACGTACGACTAGATCAACCGCATTGTCATAACGCTTCCGCTTACGGTCTACGAGGATACGTGGACGACACTTTCCCCTCTCGTTGCTATGCATCACCATGATCTTGTTGTGCGTAGGAAATTTTTTGAAATTACTGCGTTCCCCAACAGTGGCATCCGAGCCAGGTTTATGCGTAGATGTTATATGCACGAGTAGAACACAAGTGAGTTGTGGGCGATAGAAATCATACTGCTTACCAGCATGTCATACTTTGATTCGGCGGTATTGTTGGATAAAGTGGCCCGGACCTACATTACGCGTACGCTTACGCGAGACTGGTTCTACCGACGTGCTTTGCACACAGGTGGCTGGCGGGTGTCAGTTTCTCCAACTTTAATTGAATCGAGTGTGGCTATGCCCGGTCCTTGTGAAGGTTAAAACAACACTAATTTGACGAAATATCATTGTGGTTTTGATGCGTAGGTAAGAACGGTTCTTGCTCAGCCCGTAGCAGCCACGTAAAACTTGCAACAACAAAGTAGAGGACGTTTAACTTGTTTTTGCAGGGCATGTTGTGATGTGATATGGTCAAGACATGATGCTAAATTTTATTGTATGAGATGATCATGTTTTTTAGCAGAGTTATCGGCAACCGGCAGGAGCCATATGGTTGTCGCTTTATTGTATGCAATGCAATCACCCTGTAATTGCTTTACTTTATCACTAAGCGGTAGCGATAGTTGTAGAAGCAATAGTTGGCGAGACGACAACGATGCTACGATGGAGATCAAGGTGTCGCGCCGATCATGACGGTGCTTTGGAGATGGAGATCAAAGGCACAAGATGATGATGGCCATATCATATCACTTATATTGATTGAATGTGATGTTTATCCTTTATGCATCTTATTTTGCTTTGATTGACGGTATCATTATAAGATGATCTCTCACTAAATTTTAAGGTATAAGTGTTCTCCCTGAGTATGCACCGTTGACAAAGTTCGTCGTGCCGAGACACCACGTGATGATCGGGTGTGATAAGCTCAACGTTCACCTACAACGGGTGCAAGCCAGTTTTGCACACGCAGAAATACTCGGGTTAAACTTGACGAGCCTAGCATATGCAGATATGGCCTCGGAACATTGGAGACCGAAAGATCGAGCGTGAATCATATAGTAGATATGATCAACATAGTGATGTTCACCATTGAAAACTACTCCATCTCACATGATGATCGGACATGGTTTAGTTGATTTGGATCACATGATCACTTAGATGATTAGAGGGATGTCTATCTAAGTGGGAGTTCTTAAGTAATATGATTAATTGAACTTAAATTTATCATGAACATAGTACCTGATAGTATTTTGCTTGTCTATGTTGTTCTAGATAGATGACCCATGCTATTGTTCCGTTGAATTTTAATGCGTTCATTGAGAAAGCTAAGTTGAAAGATGATGGTAGCAATTACATGGACTGGGTCCGTAACTTGAGGATTATCCTCATTGTTGCACAGGAGAATTACGTCTTGGAAGCACCGCTAGGTGTACCACCTGCGCCGGCAACTGCAGACATTGTGAATGCCTGGTAGTCGCGTGTTGACGACTACTCGATAGTTCAGTGTGCCATGCTTTACGGCTTAGAACTGGGACTTCAACGACGTTTTGAACGTCATGGAGCATATGAGATGTTCCAGGAGTTGAAGTTAATATTTCAAGCAAATGCCCGGATTGAGAGATATGAAGTCTCCAATAAGTTCTACAGCTGCAAAATGGAGGAGAATAGTTCTGTCAGTGAACATATATTCAAAATGTCTGGGTACTATCACTTGATTCAACTAGGAGTTAATCTTCCTGATGATAGTGTCATTGACAGAATTCTTCAATCACTGCCACCAAACTACAAGAGCTTCGTGATGAACTATAATATGCAAGGGATGGAAAAGTCTATTCTCGAGCTCTTCGCAATGCTAAAGGCTGCGGAGGTAGAAATCAAGAAGGAGCATCAAGTGTTGATGGTCAAAAAACCCACCAGTTTCAAGAAAAAGGGTAAAGGGAAGAAGAAGGGAAACTTCAAGAAGAACGGCAAACAAGTTGCTGCTCAAGAGAAGAAACCTAAATCTGGACCTAAGCCTGAGACTGAGTGCTTCTACTGCAAAGGGACTGGTCATTGGAAGCAGAACTGCCCCAAGTATTTGGTGGATAAGAAGGATGGCAAGGTGAACAAAGGTATATGTGATATACATGTTATTGATGTGTACCTTACTAGAGCTCGTAGTAGCACCTGGGTATTTGATACTGGTTCTATTGCTAATATTTGCAACTCGAAATAGGGACTGTAGATTGAGCGAAGATTGGCTAAGGACGAGGTGACGATGCGTGTGGGAAATGGTTCCAAAGTCGATGTGATCGCCGTTGGCACGCTACCTCTACATCTACCTTCGGGATTAGTTTTATACCTGAATAATTGTTATTTGGTGCCAGCGTTAATCATGAAAATTATATTCGGATCTTGTTTGATGCGAGACGGTTATTCATTTAAATCTGAGAATAATGGATGTTCTATTTATATGAGTAATATCTTTTATGGTCATGCACCCTTAAAGAGTGGTCTATTTGTCTTGAATCTCGATAGTAGTGATACACATATTCATAATATTGAAGCCAAAAGATGCAGAGTTGATAATGATAGTGCAACTTATTTGTGGCACTGCCGTTTGGGTCATATTGGTGTAAAGCGCATGAAGAAACTCTATACTGATGGACTTCGGGAATCACTTGATTATGAATCACTTGGTACTTGCGAACCATGCCTCATGGGCAAGATGACTAAAACGCCATTCTCCGGAACAATGGAGCGAGCAACAGATTTGTTGGAAATCATACATACTGATGTGTGTGGTCCAATGAATATTGAGGCTCGCGGCGGGTGTCATTATTTTCTCACCTTCACAGATGATTTGAGCAGATATGGGTATATCTACTTAATGAAACATAAGTCTGAAACATTTGAAAAGTTCAAAGAATTTCAGAGTGAAGTGGAAAATCATCGTAACAAGAAAATAAAGTTTCTACGATCTGATCGTGGAGGAGAATATTTGAGTTACGAGTTTGGTCTACATTTGAAACAATGCGGAATAGTTTCGCAACTCACGCCACCCGGAACACCACAGTGTAATGGTGTGTCCGAACATCGTAATCGTACTTTACTAGATATGGTGCGATCTATGATGTCTCTTACTGATTTACCGCTATCATTTTGGGGTTATGCTTTAGAGACGGCTGCACTCACGTTAAATAGGGCACCATCAAAATCCGTTGAGACGACGCCTTATGAACTATGGTTTGGCAAGAAACCAAAGTTGTTGTTTCTTAAAGTTTGGGGCTTCGATGCTTATGTGAAAAAGCTTCAACCTGATAAGCTCGAACCCAAGTCAGAGAAATGTGTCTTCATAGGATACCCAAAGGAAACTGTTGGGTACAACTTCTATCATAGATCCGAAGGCAAGACATTTGTTGCTAAGAATGGATCCTTTCTAGAGAAGGAGTTTCTCTCGAAAGAAGTGAGTGGGAGGAAAGTAGAACTTGATGAGGTAACTGTACATGCTCCCTTATTGGAAAGTAGTTCATCACAGAAACCGGTTCCTGTGACACCTACACCAATTAGTGAGGAAGCTAATGATATTGATCATGAAACTTCAGATCAAGATACTACCGAACCTCGTAGGTCAAACAGAGTAAGATCCGCACCAGAGTGGTATGGTAATCCTATTCTAGAGGTCATGTTACTTGACCATGGTGAACCTACAAACTATGAGGAAGCGATGATGAGCCAAGATTCCGCAAAATGGCTTGAGGCCATGAAATCTAAGATGGGATCCATGTATGAGAACAAAGTGTGGACTTTGGTTGACTTGCCCGATGATCGGCAAGCCATCGAGAATAAATGGATCTTCAAGAAGAAGACTGACGCTGATGGTAATGTTACTGTCTACAAAGCTCGACTTGTTGCGAAAGGTTTTCGACAAGTTCAAGGGGTTGACTACAATGAGACTTTCTCAACCGTAGCGATGCTTAAGTCTGTCCGAATCATGTTAGCAATTGTCTCATTTTATGATTATGAAATTTAGCAAATGGATGTCAAAACTGCATTCCTGAATGGATTTCTGGAAGGAAGAGTTGTATATGATGCAACCAGAAGGTTTTGTCGATCCGAAAGGTGCTAACAAAGTGTGCAAGCTCCAGCGATCCATTTATGGACTGGTGCAAGCCTCTCGGAGTTGGAATAAATGTTTTGATAGTGTGATCAAAGCATATGGTTTTATACAGACTTTTGGAGAAGCCTGTATTTACAAAAAAGTGAGTGGGAGCTCTGTAGCATTTCTAATATTATAGGTGGATGACATATTGTTGATTGGAAATGATATAGAATTTCTGGATAGCATAAAAGGATACTTGAATAAGAGTTTTTCAATGAAAGACCTCGGTGAAGATGCTTATATATTGGGCATCAAGATCTATAGAGATAGATCAAGACAATTAATTGGACTTTCACAAAGGACATACCTTGATAAAGTTTTTAAAAAGTTCAAAAATGGAACAGTCAAAGAAGGAGTTCTTGCCTGTGTTACAAGGTGTGAAATTGAGTAAAGACTCAAAACCCCACCACTGCAGAAAATAGAAAGAGAATGAAAAATCATTCCATGTGCCGCAGTCATAGGATCTATAAATTATGCCATGCTGTGTGCCAGACCTATTGTATACCTTGCTATGAGTTTGGCAAGGGGGTACAATAGTGATCTAGGAGTAGATCAACAGACAGCGGTCAAAATTATCCTTAGAGGACTAAGGAAAAATTTCTCTAGAGGTGACAAAGAGTTCGTTGTAAAGAGTTACGTCGATACAAGCTTTTACACCGATCCAGATGACTCTGCGTCTCAATCTGGATGCATATTAAAAGTGGGAGCAATTAGCTATAGTAGCTCAGTGCAGAGCATTGTAGACATAGAAATTTGCAAAATACTTACGGATCTGGATATAGCAGACCTGTTGACTATACTTCTCTCACAAGCAAGACATGATCACACCCAAGTACTCTTTAGGTGTTAATCACATAGCAATGTGAACTAGATTATTGACTCTAGTAAACCCTTTGGGTATTGGTCACACGACAATGTGAACTATGGGTGTTAATCACATGGTGATGTGAACTATTGGTGTTAATCACATGGTGATGTGATCTAGATTATTGACTCTAGTGCAAGTGGGAGACTGAAGGAAATATGCCCTAGAGGCAATAATAAAGTTATTATTTATTTCCTTATTTCATGATAAATGTTTATTATTCATGCTATAATTGTATTAACCGGAAACATAATACATGTGTGAATACATAGACAATATAGTGTCACTAGTATGCCTCTACTTGACTAGCTCGTTGATCAAAGATGGTTAAGGTTTCCTAACCATAGACATGAGTTGCCATTTGATAAACGGGATCACATCATTAGGAGAATGATGTCATTGACTTGACCCATTCCGTTAGCTTAGCACTTGATCATTTTAGTTTACTGCTATTGCTTTCTTCATGACTTATACATGTTCCTATGACTATGAGATTATGCAACTCCCGATTACCAGAGGAACACTTTGTGTGCTACCAAACGTCACAACGTAACTAGGTGATTATAAAGGTGCTCTACAGGTGTCTCTGGTGGCACTTGTTGAGTTGGTATAGATTGAGATTAGGATTTGTCACTCCGATTGTCGGAGAGGTGTCTCTGGGCCCTCTCGGTAATGCACATCACTATTAGCCTTGCAAGCAATGTGACTAATGAGTTAGTTACAGGATGATGTATTATGGAACAAGTAAAGAGACTTGCCGGTAACGAGATTGAGCTAGGTATTGAGATACCGACAATCGAATCTCGGGCAAGTAACATACCGATGACAAAGGGAACAACGTATGTTGTTATGCGGTTTGACCGATAAAGATCTTCGTAGAATATGTAGGAGCCAATATGAGCATCTAGGTTCTGCTATTAGTTATTGATGGGAGACGTGTCTCGGTCATGTCTACATAGTTCTCGAACCCGTAGGGTGCGCACGCTTAACGTTCGGTGACAATCGGTAATATGAGTTTATGTGTTTTGATGTACCGAAGGTAGTTAGGAGTCCCGGATGAGATCGGGGACATGACGAGGAGTCTCGAAATGGTCGAGACGTAAAGATCGATATATTGGACGGCTATATTCGGACATCGTAAAGGTTCCGAGTGATTCGGGTATTTATCGGAGTACCCGAGAGTTACGGGAATTCGCCGGGGAGTATATGGGCCTTATTGGGCTTTAGGGGAAAGAGAGAGGGGGGGCTGCACGCCCCCCAAGGCCTAGTCTCAATTGGACTAGGGGGAGGGGCGGCGCCCCCTCCTTCCTTCTCTTCTCTTTTCCCTTTCCTTCTCTCCTACTCCTACTACATGGAAGGGGGGAATCCTACTCCCGGTGGGAGTACGACTCCCTAGGGCACGCCATAGTAGAAGGCCGACCCTCCCCCTCCTCCACTCCTTTATATACAGGGGAGGGGGCACCCCATGGACACACAAGTTGATCATTGATCTATTAGCCGTGTGCGGTGCCCCCCTCCATCATAATCCACCTCGGTCATATCGTAGCGGTGCTTAGGCAAAGCCCTGCGTCGGTAGCTTCATCAACACTGTCATCACACCGTCGTGCTGATGGAACTCTCCCCCAAAGCTCTACTAGATCGTGAGTTCATGGGACGTCACCAAGCTGAACATGTGCAGATCGCAGAGGTGTCATACATTCGGTACTTGGATCGGTCGATCGGGAAGACGTACGACTACATCAACCGCGTTGTCATAACGCTTCCGCTTACGGTCTACGAGGGTACGTGGATGACACTTTCCCCTCTCGTTACTATGCATCACCGTGATCTTGCGTGTGCGTAGGAAATTTTTTGAAATTACTGCGTTCCCCAACATTGCATACATTACTATTAGTTTATATTCAGTATGACTATGACTGGATATCTTTTACGATGAATTACAATGTTTAGTCAGTCCTTGATCTTCAGAGGTGTTCTGCATTTATGTTTTGTGGTCTCAGAAAGGGCTAGCGAGATACCATCTTGTTATATCATATTATTATTGTTTTGAGAAAGTGTTGTCATCCGAGATTTATTATTATTGCTCGCTAATTGATTATGTCATTGATATGAGTAAACATGAGACCTAAATATTATTGTGAATATGGTTAGTTTATAATCTTTGCTGAAAACTTGAATGCTGGCTTTACATATTTACAACAACAAGAGCAAACAGAGTTTGTAAAAGTTTTTCTTTATCACTTTCAATTTGTCAACTGAATTGCTTGAGGACAAGCAAAGGTTTAAGCTTGGGGGAGTTGATGCGTCTCCATCGTATCTACTTTTCCAAACACTTTTGTCCTTATTTTGGACTCTAACTTGTATGATTTGAATGTAACTAACCCGGACTGACGCTGTTTTCAGCAGAATTGCCATGGTGTTATTTTTGTGCAGAAATAAAAGTTCTCAGAATGACCTGAAACTTCATGGAGAATATTTTTGGAATTAATAAAAAATACTGGCAAAAGAATCAACACGAGGGGGCCAACACCCTGTCCATGAGGGTTGGGGCGCGCCCACCCCCCCGGGGCGCGCCACCTGCCTCGTGGGCCCCCTGGTGCTCCACCGACCTCAACTCCAACTCCATATATTCACGTTCGGGGATAAAAAAATCAGAGAGAAGGATTCATCGCGTTTTACGATACGGAGCCGCCGCCAAGCCCTAAACTCTCTCGGAAGGGCTGATCTGGAGTCCGTTCGGGGCTCCGGAGAGGGGAATCCGTCACCATCATCATCATCAACCTTCCTCCATCACCAATTTCATGATGCTCACCGCCATGCGTGAGTAATTCCATCATAGGCTTGTTGGACGGTGATGGGTTGGATGAAATTCACCATGTAATCGAGTTAGTTTTGTTAGGGTTTGATCCCTAGTATCCATTATGTTCTGAGATTGATGTTCCTATGACTTTGCCATGCTTAATGCTTGTCACTAGGGCCCGAGTGCCATGATTTCAGATCTGAACCTATTATGTTTTCATGAATATATGTGAGTTCTTGATCCTATCTTGCAAGTCTATAGTCACCTATTATGTGTTATGATCCGTTAACCCCAAAGTGCCAATAATCGGGATACTTACCGGTGATGACCGTAGTTTGAGGAGTTCATGTATTCACTAAGTGTTAATGCTTTGGTCCGGTACTCTATTAAAAGGAGGCCTTAATATCCCTTAGTTTCCAATAGGACCCCGCTGCCACGGGAGGGTAGGACAAAAGATGTCGTGCAAGTTCTTTTCCATAAGCACGTATGACTATATTCGGAATACATGCCTACATTACATTGATGAATTGGAGCTAGTTCTGTGTCACCCTATGTTATAACTGTTGCATCAGGAATCGCATCCGACATAATTCTCCATCACTGATCCAATGCCTACGAGCTTTTCACATATTGCTCTTTGCTTAGTTACTTTACCGTTGCCACTGTTACAATTACTACAAAACTACTACTGTTACTTTTGCCACCGTTACTGTTACTTCCATACTACTTTTCTACTAAATACTTTGCTGCAGATATGAAGTCTTATAGGTGTGGTTGAATTGAAAACTCAACTGCTAATACTTGAGAATATTCTTTGGCTCCCCTTGTGTTGAATCAATAAATTTGGGTTGAATACTCTACCCTTGAAAACTTTTTTGATCCCCTATACTTGTGGGTTATCAAGCTTTTCCACATAAGCATCGCAGCCCCAAACTTTAAGAAACGACAACTTAGGTTTCTTGCCAAACCACGGTTCATAAGGTGTCGTCTCAACGTATTTAGATGGTGCCCTATTTAACGTGAAGGCGGCCGTCTCTAAAGCATAACCCCAAAACAATAGCGGTAAATCAGTAAGAGACATCATAGATCGCACCATATCTAGTTACGACGTTCAGACACACCATTACGCTGTGGTGTTCGGGGTGGCGTGAGTTGCGAAACTATTCCGCGTTGTTTCAAATGAAGACCAAACTCGTAACTCAAATATTCTCCTCCACGATCAGATCGTAGAAACTTTATTTTCTTGTTACGATGATTTTCCACTTCACTCTGAAATTCTTTGAACTTTTCAAATGTTTCAGACTTATGTTTTATCAGTAGATATACCCATATCTGCTCAAATCATCTGTGAAGGTCAGAAAATAATGATACCCGCCGCAAGCATCAACATTCATCGGACCGCATACATCAGTATGTATTATTTCCAACAAGTCTGTTGCTCGCTCCATTGTTCTGGAGAACGGAGTCTTAGTCATCTTGCCCATCAGGCATGGTTCGCAAGCATCAAGTAATTCCAAAAGCCCATCAGCATGGAGTATCTTCATGCGCTTTACACCAATATGACCTAAATGGCAGTGCCACAAATAAGTTGCACTATCATTATTAAACTTATATCTTTTGGCTTCAATACTATGAACATGTGTATCACTACTATCAAGATTTAGTAAAAATAGACCACTCATCAAGGGTGCATGACCATAAAAGATATTACTCATATAAATAGAACAACCATTATTCTCTGATTTAAATGAATAACCGTCTCGCATCAAACAAGATCTAGATATAATGTTCATGCTCAACGCTGGCACCAAATAACAATTATTTAGGTCTAAAACTAATCCCGAAGGTAGATGTAGAGGTAGCGTGCCGACGGCGATCACATCGACTTTGGAACCATTTCCCACGCGCATCGTCACCTCGTCCTTAGCCAATCTTCGCTTAATCCGTAGCCCCTATTTCGAGTTGCAAATATTAGCAACAAAACCATTATCAAATAGCCAGGCGCTACTGCGAGCATTAGTAAGGTACACATCAATAACATGTATATCAAATATACCTTTCACTTTGCCATCCTTCTTCTCCGCCAAATACTTGGGGCAGTTCCGCTTCCAGTGACCAGTCCCTTTGCAGTAGAAGCACTCAGTCTTAGGCTTAGGTACAGACTTGGGCTTCTTCACTTGAGCAGCAACTTGCTTGCTGTTCTTCTTGAAGTTCCCCTTCTTCACTTTACCCTTTTTTCTTGAAACTGGTGGTCTTGTTGACCATCAACACGTGATGCTCCTTCTTGATTTCTACCTCTGCAGCCTTTAGCATTGCAAAGAGCTTGGGAATTGTCTTATCCATCCCTTGCATATTATAGTTCATCACGAAGCTCTTGCAGCTTGGTGGCAGTGATTGAAGAACTCTGTCAATGACACTATCATCAGGAAGATTAACTCCCAGTTGAGTCAAGTGGTTGTGGTACCCAGACATTCTGAGTATATGTTCACTGACAGAACTATTCTCCTCCATTTTGTAGATATAGAACTTATTGGAGACTTCATATCTCTCAATCCGGGCATTTGCTTGAAATATTAACCTCAATTCCTGGAACATCGCATATGCTCCATGACATTCAAAACGTCGCTGAAGTCCCAGTTCTAAGCCGTAAAGCACGGCACAATGAAATATTGAGTAGTCATCAGCTTTGCTCGGCCAGACATTCATAACATCTGGCGTTGCTCCTGCAGCGGGTTTGGCACGTAGCGGTGCTTCCAGGATGTAATTCTTCTGTACAGCAATGAGGATAATCCTCAAGTTACGGACCCAGTCCGTGTAATTTCTACCATCATCTTTCAACTTAGCTTTCTCTAGGAACGCATTAAAATTCAATGGAACAACAACACGGGCCATTTATCTACAACAACATAGACATGCAAAATACTATTAGGTACTAAGTTCATGATAAATTAAAGTTCAATTAATCATATTACTTAAGAACTCCCACTTAGATAGACATCCCTCTAATCATCTAAGTGATCACGTGATCCATATCAACTAAACCATGTCTGATCGTCACGTGAGATGGAGTAGTTTTCAGTGGTGAACATCACTATGTTGATCATATCTACTATATGATTCACGCTCGACCTTTCGGTCTCAGTGTTCCGAGGCCATATCTGCATATGCTAGGCTCGTCAAGTTTAAACCGAGTATTCTGCATGTGAAAAGCTGGCTTGCACCCATTGTATGTGAATGTAGAGCTTATCACACCCGATCATCACGTGGTGTCTTGGCACGACGAACTATCGCAACGGTGCATAATCAGGGAGAACACTTATACCTTGAAATTTAGTGAGAGATCATCTCATAATGCTGATACGTCTCCATCGTATCTACTTTTCCAAACACTTTTGCCCTTGTTTTGGACTCTAACTTGCATGATTTGAATGGAACTAACCCGGACTGATGCTGTTTTCAGTAGAATTGCCATGGTGTTATTTTTGTGCAGAAATAAAAGTTCTTGGAATGACCTGAAACTTCACGGAGAATATTTTTGGAATAAATAAAAAATATTAGCGAAATAATCAACACCAGGGGGCCTACACCCTGTCCACGAGGGTGGAGGGCGCGCCCACCCCCCTGGGGCGCGCCCCCTGCCTCGTGGGCCCCCTGTAGCTCCACCGACCTCAACTGCAACTCCATATATTCACGTTTGGGGAGAAAAAATGAGAGAGAAGGATTCATCGCGTTTTATGATATGGAGCCGCCGCCAAGCCCTAATCTCTCTCGGGAGGGCTGAACTGGAGTCCGTTCGACGCTCCGGAGAGGGGAATCCATCGCCGTCGTCATCATCAACCATCCTCCATCACCAATTTCATGATGCTCACTGCCGTGCATGAGTAATTCCATCGTAGACTTGCTGGACGGTGATGGGTTGGATGAGATTTACCATGTAATCGAGTTAGTTTTGTTAGGGTTTGATCCCTAGTATCCATTATGTTCTGAGATTGATGTTGCTATGACTTTGCTATGCTTGATGCTTGTCCCTAGGGACCGAGTGCCATGATTTCAGATCTGAACCTGTTATGTTTTCATGAATATATGTGAGTTCATGATTCTATCTTGCAAGTCAATAGTCACCTACTATGCATTATGATCCGGTAACCCCGAAGTGACAATAATCGGGACCACTCCCAGTGATGACCATAGTTTGAGGAGTTCATGTATTCACTAAGTGTTAATGCTTTGGTCCGGTACTCTATTAAAAGGAGGCCCTAATATCCCTTAGTTTCCAATAGGACCCCGCTGCCACGGGAGGGTAGGACAAAAGATGTCATGCAAGCTCTTTTCCATAAGCACGTATGACTATATTCGGAATACATGCCTACATTACATTGATGAACTGGAGCTAGTTCTGTGTCACCCTATGTTATAACTGTTGCATGAGGAATCGCATCTGACATAATCATCCATCACTGATCCAATGCCTACGAGCTTTTCACATATTGATCTTTGCTTAGTTACTTTTCCGTTGCCACTGTTACAATTACTACAAAACTACTACTGTTACCTTTGCCACCGTTACCGTTACTTCCATACTACTTTGCAACTAAATACTTTGCTGCAGATATTAAGTCTTCCAGGTGTGGTTGAATTGACAACTCAGCTGCTAATACTTGAGAATATTCTTTGGCTCCCCTTGTATCGAATCAATAAATTTGGGTTGAATACTCTACCCTTGAAAATTGTTGCGATCCCCTATACTTGTGGGTTATCAAGGTTATTTTGTGGCGCCGTTATCAGGGAGCATAGCTCTATTCTTTGAGTCACTTGGGATTTATATCCGTTGATGACTACGAGGATGAAAGCACAAGTGCTCCCTGGGTGATTTTGGTAATTAATGTCAATATATCTCTTGTTGGACTAATACTCTTACCTAGTATGTTTCAGATAAGTTCAACAATGGAGTGGCATGGACTAGAGGATGTGGAACCCCTTCAAGATGCTAAGGACAAAGGATTGGCTCAAGCTCAAAGCACACGACTCTACATTTTACTTTTAGTGATCCAAGATCACATTGAGTCCGTAGGAAAGCCAATACTACTAAGAGGGGTCGAGGTGTTGCTTAATGGCTTGCTTGCTCAAAGTGCTTAGTGATATGATCCAAAGCCCTCAACCACTTTCTCACATCCACATATGTCCCAAACCAAAAGTCAAACTCGGCCCCACCGAATCTTTCTATCCGGCGCCACCGAGTTCTCTTGACATAGCCACTGCCAGAAACCCTAGTCAAGTCGGTCTCACCAATGGGATCTCGGTCTCACCGAGATGGGCTTGCAAACTCTCTGTTGCCTATTGCAATAATTTCGGTCCCACCAAGGTATGCAATCGGTCCCACCAAGTTTGCATGGCCAACTCTCTGTTTTGCTTATTACCCAAATCGGTCCCACCGAGTTTGTGTAATCGGTCAAACCGAGTTGAGGCTTTACCCTAACCCTAGCACATCGGTCCTACCGAGTTGATCATATTGATCCCACCGAAATACCTAACGGTCACATTATGAACTAAATCGATCTGACCGAGTTTCACAATTCGGTCCCACCGTGTTTGGTAAATTGTGTGTAACGGTTAGATTTTGTGTGGAGGCTATATATACCCCCTCCACCCAATCTTCATTCGTGGAGAGAGCCATCAGAACATGCCTATACTTCCAACATACATTTTCTGAGAGAGGACCACCTACACTTGTGTTGAGGTCAAGATATTCCATTCCAACTGAGGGAGTTCCGGACTAGGGGGTGTCCGGATAGCCGAACTATCGTGATCGGCCGGACTCCAAGACTATGAAGATACAAGATTGAAGACTTCGTCCCGTGTCCGAATGGGACTTTCCTTGGCGTGGAAGGCAAGCTTGGCGATACGGATATGTAGATCTCCTACCATTGTAACCGACTCTATGTAACCCTAGCCCTCTCCGGTGTCTATATAAACCGGATGGCTTTAGTCCATAGGACGAACAACAATCATACCATAGGCTAGCTTCAAGGGTTTAGCCTCCTTGATCTCGTGGTAGATCTACTCTTGTAACACACATCATCAATATTAATCAAGCAGGACGTAGGGTTTTACCTCCATCAAGAGGGCCCGAACCTGGGTAAAACATCGTGTCCCTTGTCTCCTGTTACCATCCGCCTAGACGCACAGTTCGGGACCCCCTACCCGAGATCCGCCGGTTTTGACACCGACATTGGTGCTTTCATTGAGAGTTCCTCTGTGTCGTCACCGATAGGCTCGATGGCTTCTTCGACCATCATCAACGACGTAGTCCAGGGTGAGACCTTTCTCCCTGGACAGATCTTCGTATTCGGCGGCTTTGCACTGCGGGCCAATTCGCTTGGCCGTCTGGAGCAGATCGAAAGCTACGCCCCTGGCCGTCAGGTCAGATTTGGAAGTTTGAACTTCACGGCAGACATCCGCGGGGACTTGATCCTCGATGGATTCGAGCAATGCCGAGCGTGCCGCACTGTCACGGCGAGCATGATTAAGATCTGCAGCCGGACAGTACCCTGGAGGCCGCACTCGAACCCGCTCCGATCTTCAATTCGGAGTCGGCTACGCAGATCGAGGACGGATGGCTGGACACCGCCTTGGGGGCTGCAACCTCTACGGCGATAGAGCCGAACACTGACCTTGTCCCTCATAAAGCTCGTGACTCCGAGGTGTCGGACTCCTCACCGGAGTCCGAACCTCCCGCGCCCCCTCTGATCGAATCTGATTGGGCGCCGATCATGGAGTTCACCGCAGCGGACATCTTTCAACACTCACCTTTCGGCGACATCTTGAGTTCGCTAAAGTATCTCTCGTTATCAGGAGAGCCCTGGCCGGACTGCGGTCAGGACGGTTGGGATGCGGACGACGAAGAAATTCAAAGCCCACCCACCACCCACTTGGTAGCCGCTGTCGACGATCTAACCGACATGCTAGACTACGACTCCGAAGACATCGACGGTATGGACGACGATGCCGGAGACGACCAAGAACCAGCGCCCACCGGGCACTGGAAAGCCACCTCATCATATGACATATACATGGTGGATATCCCAAAGGATGGGAATGGCAAAGGAACAGCGGAGGATGACCCCTCCAAGAAACAGCCCAAGCGTCAGCGTCAGCGGCGCCGCTCTCAATCCCGCCGCAGCAAGAATGAAGATTCTGGCACCGGAGATAATAATACACCAGACAGTGCCGAAGACAACCCACTCCAGCAAGATCCAGCGCAGGAGGACAGAGACGCCAGCCCTCATGAGAGAGCGGCAGAAGAAGAGGTAGAGGATTATATGCCTCCCTCCGGAGACGAGGCATGCCTCAACGACGATGAATTCATCGTGCCTGAGAATCCCGTCGAACAAGAGCGTTTTAAACGCAGGCTTATGGCCATGGCAAACAGCCTCAAGAAAAAGCAGCAACAGCTTAGAGCTGATCAAGATCTGCTAGCCGACAGATGGACTGAAGTCCTCGCGGCCGAAGAGCATGAGCTCGAACGCCCCTCCAAAAGCTACCCTAAACGCAAGCTGCTCCCCCGATTAGAGGAGGAAGCATATGAACCCGCATCACCAGGAGACAATACGGCTGACCGACCACCCCGTGGTCGCGACAGAGAGGCCTCTAGGCCCTTCACTAGACCCGTACCCCGACATCGCTCGAAAAGCACAAGGCCACAGGGGAATGCTCCGGACTTGCGAGATATATTGGAGGATAAGGCAAGACAATCAAGATCGATCTATGGATCGTGTGGGGGCCCCACGGTACATGACGACAACCGTCGCGCCGCACACAGTAAGTCCGGCCGGGCCAAACAAAACAGACAAAGCTCTTTTGAGCTCCGTCGTGATATCGCCCAGTACAGAGGCGCTGCACACCCACTATGCTTCACAGATGAAGTAATGGATCATCAAATCCCCGAAGGGTTTAAACCCGTGAATATTGAATCTTGCGATGGCACAATAGAGCCCGTGGTTTGGATCGAAGACTATCTTCTTCACATCCACATGGCCCGCGGTGACGATCTTCACGCCATCAAATATCTCCCCCTCAAGCTTAAAGGACCAGCCCGGCATTGGCTTAACAGCTTGCCAGCAGAGTCAATTAGGAGTTGGGAAGACCTGGAAGCCGCATTCCTCGATAACTTCCATGGCACGTATGTGCGACCACCGGACGCTGATGACCTAAGCCACATAATTCAGCAGCCAGACGAATCGGCCAGACAATTCTGGACACGGTTCTTAACAAAGAAAAACCAAATTGTCGACTGTCCGGATGCGGAGGCCCTCGCGGCCTTCAAGCATAACATCCGTGACGAGTGGCTTGCCCGGCACCTGGGACAGGAAAAGCTGAAATCCATGGCAGCCCTCACATCACTCATGACCCGCTTCTGCGCGGGTGAGGACAGCTGGCTAGCACGCAGCAACAACCTCAGCAAAAATTCTGGCAATCCGAATTTCAAGGACTGAAATGGCAGGTCGCGTCGTAACAAAAACAAATGCCGCATCAACGGCGACAATAGTGAGGATACGACAGTCAATGCCAGATTCAGAGGCTCTAAACCCGGTCAGCGGAAAAAGTCATTCAAAAGAACTACTCTGAGTCCGTCCAATTTGGACCGAATACTCGATTGCTCGTGCCAGATACACGGCACCCCCGAAAAACCAGCCAACCACACCAACAGGGATTGTTGGGTATTCAAGCAGGCGGGCAAGTTAATTGCCGAAAACAATGACAAGGGGCTGCATAGCGATGACGAGGAAGAGACCCGACCGCCGAACAATAGAGGACAGAAGGGTTTCCCCCCACAGGTGCGGACGGTGAACATGATATACGCAACGCACATACCCAAAAGGGAGCGGAAGCGTGCACTCAGGGATGTATACGCGATGGAGCCAGTTGCCCCGAAGTTCAATCCATGGTCCTCCTGCCCGATCGCTTTTGACCGAAGGGACCACCCCACCAGCATCCACCACGGCGGATTCGCCGCATTGGTCCTAGACCCAATCGTCGATGGATTTCACCTCACCAGAGTCCTGATGGACAGCGGCAGCAGCCTGAACCTGCTTTATCAGGATACAGTGCGCAAAATGGGCATAGACCCCTCAAGGATTAAACCTACCAAGACGACCTTTAAAGGCGTCATACCAGGCGTAGAAGCCAATTGTACAGGCTCAGTCACACTGGAAGTGGTCTTCGGATCCCGGATAACTTCCGAAGCGAGGAGTTAATCTTCGACATAGTTCCGTTCCGCAGCGGCTATCATGCCCTGCTCGGACGAACCGCGTTTTCAAAGTTCAACGCGGTGCCGCACTACGCATACCTCAAGCTCAAGATGCCAGGCCCTCGAGGAGTCATCACGGTCAACGGAAACACTGAACGTTCTCTCCGAACGGAGGAACATACAGCGGCTCTCGCGGCAGAAGTACAACGCAGCCTCTTAAGGCAATTCTCGAGTCCGGCCGTTAAGCGGCCGGACACAGCTAAGCGCGCCCGGAGTAACCTACAACAAGACCACCTGGCACGTTCCGAGCACACGTAGCAGTGCGGCCCCAACCCCATGTCAGGACCCCGACTCAATGCCACATCGATCTAGCATGTAACACCTCATATCACTTTGCGGCCTCACGCACGGTATTCCCACGGGTGTCGCCTTACCTTTGCCCGGGACCGTTTGCGCCTTTTGGCACACATATATGATAGTGTCGCTAGCATCCATATGACAAGGAGCCCGGGCTGACATGGCTAGTCGTAAACCCAAAGTGGCACAAACTTACAGGGACAGGCATCCATGACCCAGCATCGAACGTGTCGGTCATCAGCGAGTGAATCCAGGCTGTAGCACTAGGCTAGCAGGACTCCGGTGAACCGGGCTGTAGCGGGCTAACAGGACTCCGGTATTCATCGCGTGACATTTCCCCGAAGGGACAGACACAGGAACGAAGAAGGACACATGCCGGCCAGCCTAAGTGTTCCGGAGCAGTAGCAAGCTACCAAGGCTCAATGGAAACACTAGGAGACATTTCCCGGTAAGAGAGGCTACTAAAGATAAACAACTAGATGGTCAGGTCCCACACATACCAAGCATTTCAATAACATACACACAATATGCTCGATATGTGCAAATACAACATGGCATCACAACATGACTCTACGACTCAAGTATTTAATCAATAGGCTCCGAGGAGCGAGATATGACAAACATGGGTCTCCATGACCCAACACTCAGAGCATACAAGTCAAAGCACAAGCGGAAGCTATCATGTCTGGGTACAGACATCTATAAATGAAAAAGGCTGAGAAGCCTGACTATCTACCAGATCCTGCCGAGGGCACAAGATCGTAGCTGAGGTAACAAGCTAAACATCGAAGTCCACGCGAAACTACTAGTGAGACCGAAGTCTCTCTGCAAAAACATAAAATAGGCAAACGTGAGTACAAATGTACCCAGCAAGACTTACATCAGAACTAACTACATATGCATCATTATCAACAAGGGGGTGGAGGGGTTTGACTGCAGCAAGCCAGCTTTGACTCGGTGGCTATCCTGAACTACGACTGCAATGTAACTCTTTTGAGGTGGCGCACACGAGTCCACATATTCACCATATCAATACACCACTATGGATCCGCTCCCGTCTCCCTACGAGAACGCCATCCATAGCACTCACGCTTATCTTGCGTATTTTAGAGTATCCACTTTCACTTGTCTATGAACTGATATAAGCAACCCAGAAGTCCTTTACCGCAGACACGGCTATTCGAATAGATGATGTTAACCCTGCAGGGGTGTACTTCTTCACACACGCTCTCACCACTTATCGCCGTTTACACGACATGTACTCGGCAACCTTCAAGCGGAAGCCCAACGTGGGTGTCAGCCACGGCCTGCCTAAACACTCAAGTCTCTAGTCCAGGTTTATCGCCTATTCGGGTTCCATCCATGAGGAGATCCGGCCGGAGTTTCGCTCACAGCCCCAAACGATGTGAACAGGGTTCCCGAGACACCAAACGGGCGCCCGGTACACCGTGCCACGTGCCTACCGCATCACAGCCCACCCCTACGGTCAGCGCTGCGCACGGCCTCCTAGCAGGACTCCGGTATTCATCGCGTGACATTTCCCCGAAGGGACAGACACAGGAATGAAGAAGGACACATGCCGGCTAGCCTAAGTGTTCCGGAGCAGTAGCAAGCTACCATGGCTCGGTGGAAACACTAGGAGACATTTCCCGGTAAGAGAGGCTACTAAAGATAAACAACTAGATAGTCAGATCCCACACATACCAAGCATTTCAATAACATACACACAATATGCTCGATATGTGCAATACAACATGGCATCAAAAAATGACTCTACGACTCAAGTAGTTTATTCAATAGGCTCCGAGGAGCGAGATATTACAAACATGGGTCTCATGACCCAACAATCAGAGCATACAAGTCAAAGCACAAGCGGAAGCTTAACATGTCTGAGTACAGACATCTAGAAATGAAAAAGGCTAAGAAGCCTGACTATCTACCAGATCATGCCGAGGGCACAAGATCGTAGCTGAGGTAACAAGCTAAACGTCGAAGTCCACGTGGAACTACTAGTGAGACTGAAGTCTCTCTGCAAAAACATAAATTAAGCAACGTGAGTACAAATGTACCCAGCAAGACTTACATCAGATCTATCTACAAATGCATCATTATCAACAAAGGGGATGGTGGAGTTTGACTGCAGCAAGCCAGCTTTGACTCGGTGGCTATCCTGAACTACGACTGCAATGTAACTCTTTTGAGGTGGCACACACGAGTCCACATATTCACCATATCAATACACCACTATGGATCCACTCCCGTCTCCCTACGAGAACGCCATCCATAGCACTCACGCTTATCTTGCGTATTTTAGAGTATCCACTTTCACTTGTCTATGAACTATGCAAGGGGTCCAAGTTTCCATATCCGAGGAATCCGGCTATTCGAATAGATGATGTTAACCCTGCAGGGGTGTACTTCTTCACACACGCTTTCGCCACTTATCGCCCTGTACACGTCATGTACCTCGGCAACCTTCAAGCGGAAGCCGGGCGAGGGAGTCGGCCACGACCTGACTAACCGAACAAGTCTCTAGTCCAGGTTTATCGCCTATTCGGGTTCCATCCGCAAGGAGATCCGGCCGGGGTGTCGCTTACGGCCCCGAACGATGTGTGCAGGGTTCCCAAGCCCACCAACCGGGTGCCACTTGGTACACCGGGCCACTGTGCCTAGTCTGTCCCAAGCCCACCTGTACCGGGTGCCACTTGGTAGACTACTAACACTACCTACAAACACCAGAAACTAGTTGCAACTCCTGGACAGAGATCATGTTGATTAATAAGTCGAGAGGGGTCGAGTTACCGGAACCCAATGTGTGGTAGTAACTGGTCATGGATCACAAACACAGAACTCGGTTCCTGAGGACGGCTGCAATGAGACAACCCACCATGTACTCCTACATGGCCTCTCACCGCTACCTTTACCAAATCGTGTTCACACACTTAGTTCATACACAGTAGGACATGTTCACACGCCTCTGATTCATCCCCGATGAATCAGACCTGACTCAACTCTAAGCAATAGCAGGCATGACAAACAAACATGAATGAGTAGGCACAACAGGGCTCAAACAACTCCTACTCATGCTAGTGGGTTTCATCTATTTACTGTGGAATGACAGGTCATGCAAAGGATAAAGGGGTTCAGCTACCGCAGCAAATAACAGTTGAATCGCTGTTGTCCTAATGCAGTAAAAGAGAGCAGGAGCGAGAGAGTGGGATTGTATCGGAATGAACAAGGGGGTTTTGCTTGCCTGGCACTTCTGAAGATAATATAGCTCTTCATCGGTGTCATCGATCACATCGTCGGTACACGTCTATCGAGAGGGGACAATTACCGGCAAATACAGAAAAAACATGATCAATGCAATGCACAATATGATGCATGCTATGACATGGCAATATGAATGTGTTTTGGGCTAATGCACCTAGCTATGATTTAAATGAAGTTGGTTTGAATACATGATTCAAATTCCAACTCCATATATGATTATTTAAATGCCCTTAATTTGTTTTGTCCAAAACAGAGGACAAACATTGTTCAAACATGCATGAAAATGGTACAGATGGATTCCTTGAATTTTTCTGATAATTTTTCATATATAAAACATTTAATTTGGAGTTACGATTAATTTTCTATGATTTATTGAAGTTTTAGCTATTTCTGGAATTTCCTGATTATTATAAAATAAAATAAATTCCAGAAAAGGAATATTGCGTCAGCATGACCTCACCCTGACGTCATCAGGTCAACAGGGCGGGTCCAGGTCAAACCTGACGTGTGGGGTCCACACGTCAGTGACACGGGTTAAACAGGGGGGTTTAGTTTAGTTTAATTAAAGATTAGGGCACTAGGGCCCACATGTCAGTGTCAGCAGGGGGTAATTAGTTTTACTAATTCGATTAGTGCTAATCCTAATTAGCTAACAGGGCTGGGCCCACCTGTTATGGACACAGGGGGGGTCCCGCCATGGTCAAAGTGGGTCAAACCCACCGGCGACATGACACCGGCGAGGCCCGAGACGGCGGCGCGATCCGGAAACGCGCTACAGGGCACGGGCGAGGCCGTGCTTGGGCTCGTTGGAGAGCCCTTGCTCCTGCGCGTCGAACGGTGGTGGTGGCCGTGCCTGTGGTGGCCGGTACCGACGACGGCGAGCTCGTGAGCGGCGGCCGGAGTTCAGGTGCGGTCGGGTTCGGCGCTGCTGCTCGCAAGCGAGGGAGCTGAGGCGCTGGAGGGGCTCTACGGTTCGCGGCAAGCACAACGGGTGCATGCCCGTGACCAAATGGTCACCGGGGCTTCGCCGGCGACGAGCCCGTGCGGCGGAGCGTCTCGGCTCCGGTAGAGGGGCGGCTAGAGCTTGAAATCGGACATGGGGTTAGGGGGAAACGAAGCAGGGGCTCACAGGGATCATGCAGGGAGGGTCAGCGAGCTCGGGGAAGCACAAACGGCGGCGAATCGACGGCGACCATCGGCGGCGGTCGAGGACGAAGACGATGGCGTGGAGGCGATGCAGAGCTTCCCGAGGGGCTTGGCTTGGTGGGGAGGAAGAGGGGGTCGAGGCGGAGCTCCTGAGCTCAGCGGAGGGGCGAGGGGTGGCCGGTGGCTATGGATGCGACGGCGGCGCCCTCCGGTGGCTCTTGGTGGTGCTCCAAATCGAGGGAGGGAGAGAGCTAGAGCGAGCAGGGAGGAAGGATAGCGGTCGAGGACGACTCCGTGGCGTTGCTAGAGGGCTCGGGGAGGAAGCAGGAGGTGGTCAGGGGAAGCAGGAGGTGGAGCCTGCGTGCGCGGCGCCTTCTCACGGCGACAGCAGCAGCTTTGGGGCGAGGGGAGGAAGACGACAGAGAGGAGGAGGTGGGCTGGGCCGCTGGAGGAGCTGGGCCGGCTGGGCTGTCAGGTGAGCAACAGGTAGGTTTTCTGCTCTTTTTTAATTTTTCTTCTGTTTGTTTTATTTAATTTCGTTTTGCCACTGTTTTGAATTTAAAATAATTCAAACAATGCCAAAAACGCCTCTGAATATTTTTATTTTGCTAGATGGACTTTTTCCAAAAGCTCATAAAATATTTCAGGGTTATTTGAAATTATATTCTAATTATATGAATATAATTCAAATTCAAATAGCTAATGATTTAAATTCAAAGTCCCAAAAATAAATCCTTAAAAATGTTCAATATTTTGGTTGGGACCAGAACCCTTGCCAAAAATTATCAAACATTTAAGAAGAGCATTTTGGAACAATGAATGAGATTTTTAGGGTTTTTGCCCTTCTTTTATTTAGGGTTTTGAGGCTTCCAATTTCCCTCAGTTCAAGTTTCAAAAATTTAAACATGATGCACAGATGGAAGCAAGCATAGGTCAGGCCAGAACTAGGGATGTGACAACTCACCCCCACTAAACAGGAATCTCCTCTCGAGATTCAAGCGTAGGGTAAGATGAAGGGGAAACGCAAACTAGTATAATCTTCACGATCCAGGTTGCACTTCAGATGAACGTTGATTCGATCACCATCATTGTCTCGAAGTCTTGCTCTGAGAACTCCAACTAACATGACAACGAGAGGAAAGGAAAAACCCTAAAAGAATTGTTCTTCTCGAAGGTCGAACAACTCAGGATTAACCCACGAAATGAGACATAGCAACATCTCTCGAGCTGAGAGACGAAGCACACATCCATAGGAATGGAGTGAAGCAGATGACGGAGGTTCACTAGGTAGACAACAATTCCACACCTAAGAAGGTGGTAAACGATTGTCAACGTAGCGAGGAGTTGAGTTGCCATGATACCACAACGAAACATCCTGGAGGAGGGTGATTCGTAGATTATTACCTTAAGTGGCAAAAAGAATTACCTTTGATATAGAGATCATTGAGACTCTCTATATCAGCCTAAGGCAAATCACAGCAATCGATTGGCGGGGGTCGGTAGAATGGCATACTCAGACTTGGATGATGTGGATTACCTTGTTGAAGACAACGTAATGGATGAATTTGCTTACCACCGGAAATGGAAGAGACCCATGGTAGAATGGCACATTGGCGGTGCAAGCTGGGAACAAAATGCAAATGCTGGGAATGATTCTGGTAACTGGGGAAGAACCCAACAATAGAGAGTGGATTCACTATTTGAAAAGGTCATAGCATTGCCGAGGAAACTAAGAGGAATCCCAGTTAGTGCCGATGATAACACCTAGCGCTTGTGCGTGCTCTCAAGAACTTGAGCATTTCCATATTCATCAAGGTTTTACCAACATCCGTGTCAAGGATCCTGGCAACACAACATACCATCATGATGAACAACGATGGACGATGCAGATGCATAGGAAGATAACATCAACTCAGATTTCACCCTAGCGAGGCCACGGGGACAAAATCTGGACGATCGACCGAGAGACATTTAGCACTCCGCCCCTAATGTTCTCCTTGATGTGCTAGCGTATCCCATTCATTGAAATGGTTCGGTAACTAGACATCAAGTAAAAGGTCGTACTTCGGGAACACAAAAATCCATAAGGAACAGCTAGGGAGTAAATCCTACGAAGTCCTTATGGGGAGGTGGCCAACTTTCTCAATCAAGATACTACAGTAATAGGTCTTCCGGCTGGGTGTGTTGGCCATGACATCCACTTTACCGGTTACAGAGAGACCATTATTATAGTTCTTGGGAAATGTTCCAACCATCATATCTGCCTGAGATTCAGATCTGGTTGGTGTCAGAATAATCCAGACTCATCGAGCCTAGGAAGAAAAATGAAAGTTTGCAACACCAATCGACGAGATGACGTTGCGAGATTCTCAAGAAATGAACTATGATAGCAAGCTCCAAAACATGAGCTGGTTCTGCTACACACATGTGAACACGTTGTCCCAGACAAACATTTTCACATGGTAGTCTTACAATAAAACACTACTGAGTTCAGGTGGGGAACCATTATTAATGACATCGAAGTCTCCACGCGTGGAAGTCCAAAGAGTTCACCTTGGACAGACTCCTTTATCTTTGAACAACTCAATCAGTGGCTTGGTGTGCTAGGATATACATATGGAATGAAGATGATCAGTCTAACAGACCACAGAACTCTTCGCACGTGCATGACTGACTTGGGATGATTCCAAAGGAGGTAAAACAAGCCTTCTCAAATTCATGGCGGCAACTTGCATCAAGTGCACATGAATTTAGAGGGACTCACTTCTTTTGTCCAAACATATGCTTCACGAACGAGTCATGAAGATAATGCTTACACAAGTTTCCAACACTAGCTTAATGTTCAACAAAATCATGGAGGAGATAAGGATGTTGTCAATGGGCTCAACAACAACTCATCCAGGTTTCCATATTAGTGGAATTCCACAATTATGTGAACAAGGTGATAGCATTGGTCAGACCAAAGAATATAATGGTGTATGCTCGAGGAAACCACGAGTAGGACAACATTACGAATATCGTTGGTTCTGATTTGATTTGACGATAGCCCATACTCAAATCAAAGGTTTGGGTAAGATAATAGATCCAACAATTGATCACGAGGATCAACCAATAAAGATATCATCTTTCTTAAACACACACTACACAAGAATATCCCTTTGGAACGAACTAAGTCAGGCAAGCTTTTATCTTCCAATTCTCCAAGTTGTTGTCTAGCTTAACCAACTAGCTCAGGGATATCCAACATAGATTCTTGGAGAAAGGGTGGTTCACAAGAAACCAACTTGATCACGAGATCAACATAACAGTCAGGAAATAACCCGGTAACACTTCCAAGAAGATATTTGGAAAGTCACGAACCACCGGTATGTTACTAAGCTCGAGAACAATCTTGCCTTTCAGGGCAAGACGATATGATCAAATGAGCGAGGGATTGAAAGAAAATCCTAACTCAATGACTGAGGGGTGCACCAGGAAAATGGACTAGGTAGCACGATCAACCTTAGGGTGATGATTCAAAAACCAACATGCTAAGAATGAAATTATTGCCCATTTACTACCAAGCAACGGAGTTGCTAGGAGTATTGACTTCACACATCACGATTCACTTGTTGGCATTCCGGTTGCGACAACACGAAACCGAGGAATGAATAATGATGGCGAGAGTATCACTAAATCAAGAATTCATAGGATGGTGTGCCATTCCCATGATAATCTTAATATAAAGATGGTAACACTCCAGGGTGGAACAGAACAAAAATTGGATTAGTATTTGATCTGCGGAGTACAACTGCTTTGACCCAATCCTGAATATGGATGAGGTACTGGAGTTTGTTTCTCCTAGTCATCCTGAATGGAATGGCTTGACGGACCACAAGAATAATAGGCATTGATGACGAATGCACGCATACTCTTGACTATCAGTTGATAGACAAAGGTCAGAAAACAACTAAAGAGGGACAACTCAAAAGAACATATGATTTTCTGAGTTGTGAATGCATAGATTAGCATGTCGAACGAGTTCAACATATTTCTTCCGGACAATCCATGCGGAAAGGTAGAACTGGCAGAGTCACAATTATGAATGGAGAACCCATCGAGAGCACTCCTGTTGTGATCTTTTGATCCAACAAACTTTTGCCGTAAGTGGTTCATGGTATTAGGAAGAAGGATATACCACGGACCTCGAGAACTACTGCAAAGGTTACTAATAACCTAAGGGAGCTAGCAATTACTATCAACATGAAGTAAGTAGGGTGAATCTCGGGTTCAAAACCCAAGGAGTAGAATACCTACTACTAAGTGGCATCACGGGATGCTTTCGGGGATAAAGCCAGAGTCATCACACTGGGACACAAATCATAGCTAGATTACTAGATGATCCCCTAAGACATCTAGGGTCATAATAATATCTCCAACATAAGTGTCAAGGCAATAGAATACCTCAACTCAACAATTAGTGTGATTGAGCTGGCATAAAGGAACATCGAAACCAGAGGGAAAGGATTTTGCAAATGCATCAGATTATTTAGAAACCTGGGATGACTCGGACAGCATAACGGCTATAAATGCTCAAAAGATTTGAGACATGCTACAAAAATGGTGGCATAGCCACTCAGAAGCACAATATCAAGGTTTCGAGATCAACAGTTAACATACAGAGGTAGTAGAAGCTGAACTGAGGCTTAAGTCCAACAATTCTATAAGTCTGCGGACTAGTAACACGTGATCCTGATAGAAAGAAGAGATAGCCTAGCTCTTAATCCCCGTAGGAAAGATAAGATGACTCAGATCAGAAGGGCATAAGGTAAAGGAGTAAAAGAGCCTTACGTTCCATCCCACAATCAATTCCCTTATATAACTAAAGCATTTCTAGACTCAACTTCGACCAGTTTGGCTTGGTAATCCTACAGGCAGTCAAGCTCTGATACCAACGCTGTTAGGACCCCGACTCAATGCCACATCGATCTAGCATGTAACACCTCATATCACTTTGCGGCCTCACGCACGGTATTCCCACGGGTGTCGCCTTACCTTTTCCCGGGACCGTTTGCGCCTTTTGGCACACGTATATGATAGTGTCGCTAGCATCCATATGACAAGGAGCCCGGGCTGACATGGCTAGTCGTAAACCCAAAGTGGCACAAACTTACAGGGACAGGCATCCATGACCCAGCATCGAACGTGTCGGTCATCAGCGAGTGAATCCAGGCTGTAGCACTGGGCTAGCAGGACTCCGGTGAACCGGGCTGTAGCGGGCTAACAGGACTCCGGTATTCATCGCATGACATTTCCCCGAAGGGACAGACATAGGAACGAAGAAGGACACATGCCGGCCAGCCTAAGTGTTCCGGAGCAGTAGCAAGCTACCATGGCTCGGTGGAAACACTAGGAGACATTTCCCGGTAAGAGAGGCTACTAAAGATAAACAACTAGATAGTCAGATCCAACACATACCAAGCATTTCAATAACATACACACAATATGCTCGATATGTGCAATACAACATGGCATCAAAAAATGACTCTACGACTCAAGTAGTTTATTCAATAGGCTCCGAGGAGCGAGATATTACAAACATGGGTCTCATGACCCAACAATCAGAGCATACAAGTCAAAGCACAAGCGGAAGCTTAACATGTCTGAGTACAGACATCTAGAAATGAAAAAGGCTAAGAAGCCTGACTATCTACCAGATCCTGCCGAGGGCACAAGATCGTAGCTGAGGTAACAAGCTAAACATCGAAGTCCACGTGGAACTACTAGTGAGACTGAAGTCTCTCTGCAAAAACATAAATTAAGCAACGTGAGTACAAATGTACCCAGCAAGACTTACATCAGATCTATCTACAAATGCATCATTATCAACAAAGGGGATGGTGGAGTTTGACTGCAGCAAGCCAGCTTTGACTCGGTGGCTATCCTGAACTACGACTGCAATGTAACTCTTTTGAGGTGGCGCACACGAGTCCACATATTCACCATATCAATACACCACTATGGATCCACTCCCGTCTCCCTACGAGAACGCCATCCATAGCACTCACGCTTATCTTGCGTATTTTAGAGTATCCACTTTCACTTGTCTATGAACTATGCAAGGGGTCCAAGTTTCCATATCCGAGGAATCCGGCTATTCGAATAGATGATGTTAACCCTGCAGGGGTGTACTTCTTCACACACGCTTTTGCCACTTATCGCCCTGTACACGTCATGTACCTCGGCAACCTTCAAGCGGAAGCCGGGCGAGGGAGTCGGCCATGACCTGACTAACCGAACAAGTCTCTAGTCCAGGTTTATCGCCTATTCGGGTTCCATCCGCAAGGAGATCCGGCCGGGGTGTCGCTTACGGCCCCAAACGATGTGTGCAGGGTTCCCAAGCCCACCAACCGGATGCCACTTGGTACACCGGGCCACTGTGCCTAGTCTGTCCCAAGCCCACCTGTACCGGGTGCCACTTGGTAGACTACTAACACTACCTACAAACACCAGAAACTAGTTGCAACTCCTGGACAGAGATCATGTTGATTAATAAGTCGAGAGGGGTCGAGTTACCGGAACCCAATGTGTGGTAGTAACTGGTCATGGATCACAAACACAGAACTCAGTTCCTGAGGACGGCTGCAATGAGACAACCCACCATGTACTCCTACATGGCCTCTCACCACTACCTTTACCAAATCGTGTTCACACACTTAGTTCATACACAGTAGGACATGTTCACACGCCTCTGATTCATCCCCGATGAATCAGACCTGACTCAACTCTAAGCAATAGCAGGCATGACAAACAAACATGAATGAGTAGGCACAACAGGGCTCAAACAACTCCTACTCATGCTAGTGGGTTTCATCTATTTACTGTGGAATGACAGGTCATGCAAAGGATAAAGGGGTTCAGCTACCGCAGCAAATAACAGTTGAATCGCTGTTGTCCTAATGCAGTAAAAGAGAGCAGGAGCGAGAGAGTGGGATTGTATCGGAATGAACAAGGGGGTTTTGCTTGCCTGGCACTTCTGAAGATAATATAGCTCTTCATCGGTGTCATCGATCACATCGTCGGTACACGTCTATCGAGAGGGGACAATTACCGGCAAATACAGAAAAAACACGATCAATGCAATGCACAATATGATGCATGCTATGACATGGCAATATGAATGTGTTTTGGGCTAATGCACCTAGCTATGATTTAAATGAAGTTGGTTTGAATACATGATTCAAATTCCAACTCCATATATGATTATTTAAATGCCCTTAATTTGTTTTGTCCAAAACAGAGGACAAACATTGTTCAAACATGCATGAAAATGGTACAGATGGATTCCTTGAATTTTTCTGATAATTTTTCATATATAAAACATTTAATTTGGAGTTACGGTTAATTTTCCATGATTTATTGAAGTTTTAGCTATTTCTGGAATTTCCTGATTGTTATAAAATAAACTAAATTCCAGAAAAGGAATATTGCGTCAGCATGACCTCACCCTGACGTCATTAGGTCAACAGGGCGGGTCCAGGTCAAACCTGACGTGTGGGGTCCACACGTCAGTGACACGGGTTAAACAGGGGGGTTTAGTTTAGTTTAATTAAAGATTAGGGCACTAGGGCCCACATGTCAGTGTCAGCAGGGGGTAATTAGTTTAACTAATTCGATTAGTGCTAATCCTAATTAGCTAACAGGGCTGGGCCCACCTGTCATGGACATAGGGGGTGGGGGTCCCGCCGTGGTCAAAGTGGGTCAAACCCACCGGCGACATGACACCAGCGAGGCCCGAGACGGCGGCGCGATCCGGAAACGCGCTACAGGGCACGGGCGAGGCCGTGCTTGGGCTCGTTGGAGAGCCCTTTCTCCCGCGCGTCGAACGGTGGTGGTGGCCGTGCCTGTGGTGTCCGGTACCGACGACGGCGAGCTCGTGAGCGGCGGCCGGAGTTCGGGTGCGGTCGGGTTCGGCGCTGCTGCTCGCAAGCGAGGGAGCTGAGGCGCTGGAGGGGCTCTACGGTTCGCGGCAAGCACAACGGGTGCACGCCCGTGACCAAATGGTCACCGGGGCTTCGCCGGCGACGAGCCCGTGCGGCGGAGCATCTCGGCTCCGGTAGAGGGGCGGCTAGAGCTCGAAATCGGACATGGGGTTAGGGGGAAACGAAGCAGGGGCTCACGGGGATCATGCAGGGAGGGTCAGCGAGCTCGGGGAAGCACGAACGGCGGCGAATCGACGGCGACCATCGGCGGCGGTCGAGGACGAAGACGATGGCGTGGAGGCGATGCAGAGCTTCCCGAGGGGCTTGGCTTGGTGGGGAGGAAGAGGGGGTCGAGGCGGAGCTCCTGAGCTCAGTGGAGGGGCGAGGGGTGGCCGGTGGCTATGGATGCGTTGGCGACGCCCTCCGGTGGCTCTCGGTGGTGCTCCAAATCGAGGGAGGGAGAGAGCTAGAGCGAGCAGGGAGGAAGGATAGCGGTTGAGGACGACTCCGTGGTGTTGCTAGAGGGCTCGGGGAGGAAGCAGGAGGTGGCCAGGGGAAGCAGGAGGTGGAGCCTGCGTGCGCGGCGCCTTCTCACGGCGACAGCAGCAGCTTTGGGGCGAGGGGAGGAAGACGACAGAGAGGAGGAGGTGGGCTGGGCCGCTGGAGGAGCTGGGCCGGCTGGGCTGCCAGGTGAGCAACAGGTAGGTTTTCTGCTCTTTTTTAATTTTTCTTCTATTTGTTTTATTTAATTTCGCTTTGCCACTGTTTTGAATTTAAAATAATTCAAACAATGCCAAAAACTCCTCTGAATATTTTTATTTTGCTAGATGGACTTTTTCCAAAAGCTCATAAAATATTTTAGGGGTATTTGAAATTATATTCTAATTATATGAATATAATTCAAATTCAAATAGCTAATGATTTAAATTCAAAGTCCCAAAAATAAATCCTTAAAAATGTTCAATATTTTGGTTGGGACCAGAACCCTTGCCAAAAATTATCAAACATGTAAGAAGAGCATTTTGGAACAATGAATGAGATTTTTAGGGTTTTTGCCCTTCTTTTATTTAGGGTTTTGAGGCTTCCAATTTCCCTCAGTTCAAGTTTCAAAAATTTAAACATGATGCACAGATGGAAGCAAGCATAGGTTAGGCCAGAACTAGGGATGTGACACCCCAGCCCCTGTAAAACATCAAAACAGGTCCTTCGCGTACACCATTACGCCCTGAAGATACCATGGGCATGGGGAGAGGGGCACGACCACGATAAGCCCAGACTGCGGCTCAACCACACCAGGGGCTCTCAAGTGTGTCGTTCTTTTTTTCTTTTTCCTTTTTATTTTTTACCCACAGGACTCCATTCGTCAGAGGCCCTGTCCAGCAGCAGACCTGCCGACCTCACGATGCAACAGCCAGGGAAGGACAAAGGCTACAACGAATATCCAGGTGGTCTCCATTACGAGCATTAAATCTGTTTTATACACCACTTCGCAGCCTACCCCTGGAGGGGGACATGTTTAACAGTCTCGTCCCTTTCTTATCGCACTATTTGTATCGTTCTGCATTCATAACAGCACTTCTTGAATAAAACAATGCAGCACCTTTTTGCTTATATTTGCATTTCTTTTTATACATATGTTTATTTACGGCATGTTGCATCCGTACACTTTGGTACGGTTAAAATACACCAGGGGCTTATGTTTCCCGCATCATGGTGTGATAAGTCCGAACACTTTCACAAGTGCGGCACCCCGAACTTATAGCATTATATGCATCGGCTCAGAATCATGTCTTGGGTCAATAGTTGGGTTTGCCCGGCTCCCATGTTTTGGTACCTTATGTTCCGTTGTATCGGCTAAGGTAGCACTAGGAGAACCACTGCGATTGCACCCCAGTTGAGCTAGGTTAACGCCTCAGTGGAGAAAGCTAAAACTGACCGTCATGATGAGGCGAGAGCCGGTCGCTGTTCGAGAGGTTTTTTGCGAGTCCTTAAAGACTTATGCCGCTTAGAGCGAGGAGTCGGATTTTGTCCGGCCCAGGCGTGGATAGCGCCCCAAATTCGGCCTTCCGAAGACTAGGGGCTTCGCCGAAACTTAAAATTATAGAATTCTATGGCTAAGTGAGAGTGTTCAAGCATTATAAGTCCGGTTGCCTTGTTCGTCGTGTTGAGCGCCTCCCTAGATGGACCCAAAAATGGGAACAAGAGTGCTCAAGTTTATCCCGAACACCCCAGCACTCGCGGCATGGGGGCCGAAGCCGACGACTTGCCATCTCTCAGATTTGATAAACAGCCGCACAGAAGGTAATATTTTAAATCAACAAGCATTGCTTAGCGCATATGAACTAAGTTTTCAGCGCACAGGATAACAAAATGCGAGTCTACTCAAATATTACATCTTTGGAGCACTCACCCGCAATAGTGCGGGCACCCTTCAGGACACTCTTATAATACATCTCGGGAGTACAGTGCTCCTTGCCCTGCGGTGGCGGGTCCGTCACAAGCTTCTGGGCATCCATCTTGCCCCAGTGCACCTTTGCGCGGGCAAGGGCCCGACGGGCACCTTCAATACAGGCGGAGTGCTTGATGACTTCAGCCCACGAGCACGCATCCACCAGCCGCCGCACCAGGCTGAAGTAGCTCCCAGGCATGGCCTCCTTAGGCCACAGCCGAACTATGAGGCCCTTCATGGCCTGTTCGGCCGCCTTGTGGAGCTCGACTAGCTGCTTCAGCTGGTCACTAAAGGGCACCGGATGCCCGGCCTCAGCATAGTGAGACCAGAAGACCTTCTCCGTCGAGCTCCCCTCCTCGGCCCGGTAGAATGCGGCAGCATCAGACACGCTGCGAGGAAGATCTGCGAACGCTCCTGGAGAGCTCCGAATTCGGGTAAGAAACAGGTAATTAACACTCACATGCTTACTTTGCATGAAAAATGCCTTACCCGCTACTATTTTCTTCAACGTCTCGATTTCCTGGAGGGCCTTGTAGGCTTCGGCCTTAGCGGCTTTGGCACTCTCACGAGCCGTTGCAAGCTCAGACTCTCGAGTCTTCGAGTCACGCTCCAGGCTGTCATGTTTTTTCACGAGATCTTGGAGCTCTTGCTGTACCTCCGCCACCCGCGCCTCCTGCTTCTCTCGCTCGGTGCGATCCGCGGCCACATTGCGTTCGGCCGCGGCCACCGCCTCTTTCAGGGTCGCCACCTCGTTAGTGGCCCCTGCAATACCCACGTTATCCTTGTCATTCTTTTTGCAACCAAAATCCTTTTCTGTAAGGTACAATTTTAATAAGGTGTTACTCGCCTTCCTTGTCCTCGAGCTGCTTCTTGGCATGGCCGAGCTCGTTCTCGGACCGCTCGAGGCTTTCCTTCAAAGTATTGACCTCCGCAGTCAGTGCGGCAGAGGTCAGCAGTGCAGCCTGCAATCCCATATTAACATATTTTTTATGACTCCTGCGTATATCTTTTTAGATCCTCAGTCCGGCTTTTCTTTCCGAACACCGAACCGAGCATCAGGGGCTACTATCTATGCGGTACCATTTTATATATATCGAAATTCTTACCTCAAAGCCTGTTAGAAGGCTGCTGCAGGCTTCGGTCAGCCCGCTCTTGGCGAGCTGAACCTTCTGAATCACCGCACTCATAACAGTGTGGTGCTCCTCTTCAATGGAGGCGCCATTGAGCACCTCCAGCAAGTTATCCGGCGCCTCCGGTTGGACGGAGGCTGCCGGCGTCACGGTCTTACCCTTCTTACAAAGGGGTCGCCCACCGGACTCCAGGGCCACTTTGGGTTCCGGGGCCGAGTCCGGTGCAAGGTCCGGGAGGTTGTCCTGCGACACATCCGGGGCCTCCTCCTCTTGGTGGGTCCCTTCCTGGGATCCCACCTCGGCATCGTCCGCGTCACGGGGGGTGGAGGCAGTCGGAAGAGAATCCATATCCGATGCACCTAAGGACCCACTCGACGAAGCGGGAAGATCATCCTTGGGCGGACTGCAGGGTTGTATGCGGCATTAGAAAGACATTATGTGGCGAAAAGGAAAAACCTTGAAGTTATTCGGGAGTCCGGATACTTACGATCTTGCTAGGGGCTTGGCCCTTGGAGGCCAGTCCTGGTCGTCGTCACTGGCGTTGGCAGAGCAGTCCGGGGGAAGAGTTTTTCCGTTCTTGGACCCTTCGGCCTCCCTTGTTGGGGAGGCCTTCCTTTTCTTCCCTCCCCCCGCTGGGGGAGAGGCTTTCTTCTTCTCCTCCTCGCCTTGGTGGGAGGAGTCGGCCTCGGATTCATCATCCGATAACACTTGAAAACGAGAACTCTTTCGAGTACCCGTGGCCTTCTTCTTGGCCTTCTTCTCCGGCACCACGTGGGGTGCCGGAGCCAGCAGCCCCGTTAGGCGGGCGTCCGCTGGGTCCTCTGGCAATGGGGTCGGACAGATGGTCTGTTCAGCCTTCGCCAGCCAGTCCTGTCAAAGGTAAAGGGAGTTTAGATCCCGCATAGAGTCAAACTATGGAAAACAAGTGGCAAAATCACTTACCTCGTCAGTTGGACGCTGCAAGCGGAATCCGCGATCTTCGGTAGCGGATGCGGGAGCCTCGGCGCCCTTGAACAGCACCTTCCAGACATCTTCGTACGTAGTGTCGAAGAGCCCGCTCAGAGTCTGGTGTTGCGCCGGATCGAACTCCCACATGTTGAAGCCCCGTCGTTGGCACGGGAGAATCCGGCGGATGAGCATGACCTGGACTACGTTGACAAGCTTGAGCTTCTTGTCCACCAGCTTTTGGATGCAGGCTTGGAGTCCGGTCAGCTCCTCCGAATCACCCCAGATCAGGCCACTCTCTTTCCAGGAGGTGAGCCGTGTAGGGATGCCAGATCTGAATTCGGGGGCCGCTGCCCAATCAGGGTCACGCGGCTCGGTGATGTAGAACCACCCCGATTGCCACCCCTTAATGGTTTCCACGAAAGTGCCCTCCAGCCAAGTAACGTGGGACATCCTGCCCACCATGGCGCCTCCGCACTCCGCTTGGCTGCCCTTCACAACCTTCGGCTTGACACTGAAGGTCTTGAGCCACAAGCCGAAGTGGGGCTGGATGCAAAGGAAGGCCTCACACACGATGATAAACGCCGAGATGTTGAGGATGAAATTCGGGGCCAGATCATGGAAATCTAGGCCGTAGTAGAACATGAGCCCCCGGACAAAGGGATGAAGTGGGAAGCCCAGTCCGCGGAGGAAATGGGGAAGAAATACTACCCTCTCATGGGGCCTGGGGGTGGGAATGAGCTCTCCCTCGTCGGGGAGCCGGTGCGCGATGTTGCTGGACAAATATCCGGCGTCGCGCAGCTTCTGGATCTGCCCCTCCGTGATGGAGGAGGCCATCCACTTGCCTCCCGCTCCGGACATAGTTGGAGAAGGTTGAGGTGAGAAGTGCGGACTTGGGCGCTGGAGCTCGAGTTCGCGGAGATGGATAAGCCAAGGAGGAAGAAGGCGCAGGTAAAAGGGTTGGATCTTTATCCCCTTATATGGGCGGACCAAAACATGTGTCCCCACCGGCCTGGTAAAACTCGCTTATCTCCCAAGCGTCACAATCAATGGCGTGGTTGGGTTACCCACGTCCGTATTGATGGGAATCCCGGAATAAGGGGAACACGATCTCTGCTTCGACAAGACGTGCCAAGGAAACCGCTTCGCTAAACGCGCTGAGGTGGAACAATAAAAACAATTTGAGTAAAGGCTTGGTAGTGGTGTGACGTCACGCCACAAAATACGTCAGCAGATTGAACTTGTGTAATATTATTCTCTCTACGGTGGTACGTGGAATTTATTTTTGCAGAGCCGGACACTATCCTGGTGTTCACAATCTTCTATAAATTATTCGGAGGAAGAACCCGCCTTGCAATGCCGAAGACAACATGCGCGCCGGACTCATCGTCATTGAAGCCTGGTTCAGGGGCTATTGAGGGAGTTCCGGACTAGGGGGTGTCTGGATAGCCGAACTATCGTGATCGGCCGGACTCCAATACTATGAAGATACAAGATTGAAGACTTCGTCCCGTGTCCGGATGGCACTTTCCTTGACGTGGAAGGCAAGCTTGGCGATACGGATATGTAGATCTCCTACCATTGTAACTGACTCTGTGTAACCCTAGCCCTCTCCGGTGTCTATATAAACCGGATGGCTTTAGTCCATAGGACGAACAACAATCATACCATAGGCTAGCTTCTAGGGTTTAGCCTCCTTGATCTCGTGGTAGATCTACTCTTGTAACACACATCATCAATATTAATCAAGCAGGACATAGGGTTTTACCTCCATCAAGAGGGCCCGAACCTGGGTAAAACATCGTGTCCCTTGTCTCCTGTTACTCCGCCTAGACGCACAGTTCGGGACCCCCTACCCGAGATCCGCCGGTTTTGACACCGACACCAACCACATAAATCTTGATCTCTAGCCTTCCCCAAGTTGCTTTCCACTCAAATCTTCTTTCCACCAAATCCAAATCCTGTGAGAGAGAGTTGAGTGTTGGGGAGACTATCATTTGAAGCACAAGAGCAAGGAGTTCATCATCAACACAACATTTGTTACCTCTTGGAGAGTGGTGTCTCCTAGATTGGTTAGGTGTCACTTGGGAGCCTCCGTTAAGATTGTGGAGTTGAACCAAGGAGTTTGTAAGGGCAAGGAGATTGCCTACTTCGTGAAGATCTACCCGAGTGATGCAAGTCCTTCGTGGGCGACGGCCATGGTGGGATAGACAAGGTTGCTTCTTAGTAGACCCTTCGTGGGTGGAGCCCTCCATGGACGCGCAACTGTTACCCTTCGTGGGTTGAAGTCTCCATCAACATGTATGTACGATAGCACCACCTATCGGAACCACGGATAAAAAATCTCCGTGTCTCCAAATTGCATTTTCACACTCCAATCCCATCCCTTTACATTCTTGCAATTTGCATGCTTTACTTTCCGATGCTCATATACTCTTGTCATGCTTTCTTGATATGTATTGTGAATGTTAAAACTTGTGCCAAAACTCCACTTCAACTTAAAGAGATTAAAAACTGAAACTTTTCTTACTTAGAGTATATTCACCCCCCTCTAGACACCTCTTCTCAATCCTTTCAATTGGTATCAGAGCTTTGGTCTCCATTGCTTTGGTTTAAATACCATTGGAGGAAGATGGATGAGTCTACTTTGGGGAGTCTTAGACATAGAGTGCCTAATACTTGATGGAGAGTATTTTCATGAGTGGAAAAATGAGATGCTTGTGATTTTCAATGAATATCATTTGAACAAGTACATTACTAGCCCCTGTGCACCTCATGTTGATCCTATGCATCCTACCCTTGATGAGTCAATTGACATGATTCGCAATCTTAGAACTGTTGATCTTATCATTGGAGGTTTCCCTAGAAACTTGATAGGTTGCTTGCCTACTCTTAAGTGTACCTACACCATATGGAAATTTCTTGAGGAATGTTTCCAAATTATTCCTTGCAAAATCTAGATGAAATTCTCCATAAGTCTATTGCCTTGAGCAAGATGAATTCCAATGATCCTAAGTCTGGTGATTGTCTATTTGAGCTTACAAATCTTCTGCGTGCCAAAGGAGATGTTGGAATTATTAGCAATATTATTTCCGAAGCTATTAGAATTCATAAATAAGATCATTTTAAAACTCATTCTAATGAATCACCCTCTCTAGGAGTTGATCCATCACATGACGATGTTGAACATGGATACTATGATGAGGATGATGGTAGTGACTTCGATCTTGATGATGCAATGAGACACTTTGGTCTTATGGCAAACTTCGGGGATACATGTCAGGAGGAAAGGAATGGGTTCTTGATAATGGATGTACCGATCACATGACCGGAGATAAAGATATGTTTCGTGAGCTTGCTAAAAACGACAGCCCTCGAAAGTATGTCACTTTGGTGACAACTCAAAGGGTAAGGTGGTTGGCCTCGGTAAGGTGGCCATCTCACATGATAGCTCCATACAAAACGTCAGGCTCGTTGAATCTCCTGGTACAATTTACTTTCAGTATCTAGACTTGCTGATTTCGGTTTCAATGTCCTATTTACTGAAGTAGATTGCCAAGTGTTTCAAAGAAACAATCATAAAATGGTCTTTACCGGTATACGTAGAGGTGATCTTTACATTGTTGATTTCACTAAAAAAGCTCAACCTAGAACTTGCTTAATTGCTAAATCTTCTAAAGGTTGGTTGTGGCATAGACGGTTAGGTCATGTGAGCATGCGAAACCTTGACAAGCTTATTAAAGGTAATCATATCCTCGATGTTAACGATGTCATATTTGATAAGGATAGACTTTGCAGCGCTTGTCAAGCAGGTAAACAGGTTGGAGGAAGGCATCTCGTGAAGAACATCATGACCACAAGGAGGCCGCTCGAGCTACTTCACATGGATCTTTTCGGTCCCAACGCTTACAAAAGTCTCGGTGGAAATTCTTTTGGTCTAGTTATAGTTGATGATTTTTCAAGATTTACGTGGGTGTTCTTTCTTGATGATAAATTGCAGGTCCAAAAGATCTTCAAAAACTTCGCTAGGAAGGCCCAAAATCAATTTGAAGTGAAGATCAAGAAGGTTCGCAGCAACAATGGAATGGAGTTCAAGAATGCAAATGTGGACACCTTTCTTGACGAAGAAGGGATTTCACATAAGTTCTCGGCTACGTACACACCTCAACAAAATGGAGTTGTTGAGAGGAAGAACCGGACTCTTATTGAGATGGCGAGAACGATGCTTGATGAGTACAAGACTCCAAAATACTTTTGGGTGGAAGCGGTAGAGACAGCTGTCATGCAACAAATCGCTTGTATCTTCACAAGCTACTCGGCAAAACGGCATACGAGCTCCTCACCTGTAACAAACCCCAAGTTGGATACTTTCGAGTATTCGGCTCAAGGTGCTACATTCTTGATAAGCATCATCGTTCTAAATTTGCTCCAAAATCTCATGAAGGTTTCCTACTTGGTTATGGCTCAAACTCTCACACTTACCGTGTCTACAATAATTTCACCCAAAAGGTTGAAGAGACGGTAGATGTGAAGTTTTGATGAATCTAACGGCTCGCAAGTAGAGAAATTGCCAATTGATGTAGGAGACAAAGACCCTTCGGAAGCAATCCAAGGCTTATCTATTGACAAGATTCGTCCAACGGAGGTGAAGGAGAGTACCTCGTCCGTCCAAGTGGAAGCTTCCACCTCACGACAAGGTGAACCAAGAGTTGATACGAAAGCATCCACAAGTGGGACAGACCAAGATGAAGAAAACGAGGAAGTACACCAAGATGAACATCAACAACCTCCTTCTCCACCACGACAAGAGAACTACAACGTCAACAATGAAGAAGGCCAAGAAGAAGAACAAGATGAAGAAGATGTTCCACCCAGATCCAAGCAAAAGCTTCCACGAGTTCGAGCAAGAGTCACCAAAGACCATCCCGTCGAGCAAATCTACAATGATATCCAAACCAGGAGAATCACTCGCTCTAAAACTCGTTTGGCTAAATTTTATGAACATTATTCATTCATCTCTAGCATTGAACCTATGAAGGTTGAAGAAGCTTTGGAAGATCCGGATTGGATAAACGCCATGCATGAAGAACTACACAACTTTGAAAGAAACCAAGTGTGGACATTGGTCGAGAAGCCCGACAACAACCACAACATCATCAGTACCAAATGGGTGTTTCATAACATGCAAGATGAAGATGGACAAGTAGTTCGCAACAAAGCACGTCTCGTCGCCCAAGGCTACACTCAAGTCGAAGGTATGGACTATGGTGAGACATATGCCCCCGTTGCTAGACTTGAGTCCATTCGCATCTTACTTGCCTATGCTAATCACCATGATATCACCTTGTACCAAATGGACATTAAAAGTGCTTTTCTAAATGGTGAAATAGAGGAGGAAGTTTATGTTAAGCAACCTCCCGGCTTTGTCAATCCTAAGAAACCTAATCATGTTTACAAACTTCACACAGCTCTTTATGGTCTCAAACAAGCTCCTAGAGCGTGGTATAAATGCTTGACCAAGTTCCTTGCTGAGAAAGGCTTTGAAATTGGATAAATTGATTCTACTCTTTTTACTAAAAGGGTTAATGGAGAACTATTTGTGTGCCAAATCTATGTTGATGATATTATATTTGGTTCGACTAACCCTCACTTTAGTGAGAAGTTTGGAAAGCTAATGTCGGAGAAGTTTGAGATGTCTATGATGAGTGAACTCAAATTCTTTCTCGGCTTGCAAATCAAGGTACCTTTGTCTATCAAACAAAGTACACCAAGGACTTATTCAAGAAGTTCAATATGCAAGAATGCAAAGGTATAACTACACCCATGCCTACTAGTGGACATCTTGATTTGACCAAAGATGGTGAACCGGTTGATCAAAAGTTTTACCGCTCCATGATTGGTTCATTGTTATATCTATGTGCCTCTCGTCCCGATATTATGCTAAGTGTGTGCATGTGTGCACGATATCAAGTGGCCCCTAAAGAATGACATCTTAAGGCTGTGAAAAGGATAGTGAGATACTTAATACACACACCAAATTTTGGCATTTGGTATCCTAAGAGGTCTTCTTTCGATCTTGTTGGTTACTCCGATTTGGACTATGCCGGAGACAAGGTTGATAGAAAGTCCACTTCGGGTACTTGTCAATTTCTTGGTAGATCTCTTGTGTCTTGGTCCTCCAAGAAACAATACTCGGTATCCTTATCCACCGCCGAAGTGGAATACATTGCCACTGGTTCATGTTGTGCTCAATTACTTTTGGATGACCCAAACTCTCAAGGATTATGGGATATATGTGAAACATGTTCCATTGCTTTGTGACAATGAAAGTGCTATCAAGATTGCTCACAATCCCGTGCAACACTCTTGAACTAAGCATATTGAAGTTCGTCATCATTTCATTCGAGATCACGTTGCCAAAGGGGACATTGATCTTAAGCATGTTCGCACCGATAAGCAATTAGCGGATATATTCACCAAACCGCTTGATGAGAAAGTCTTTTACCGTTTGAGAGGTGAATTTAACATCATTGATGCTTAAAAATTGGAGTAGGAACTCCATTTGGATACATGCAAGGCATGAGCCTTTGACTAATCCTTGATATTTCTTTGATGTTGCTATTTATATGTCTGGGATATATTTGCACCCTTGCATGCTATCTAACCCTTGTAGGTACTTGGATGAATCTAGATCTATGAGATTGCAACCCACTCACATCTTGAGCAAATTTCTACATCACCAAGTCTCTACACAATGGTGGTTGAAGACAAGGAAGCACAAAACCCTTCAAACATATCCTTTAACAAATTATATATTAAGTTTTATGATTGTCATTTTGGATACACAAGTTCTCTTCCTTGCAAGACTAACCCATGTAGGTAGATGAACTCAAATTCCAAGTGGAGCTCCCAACTCTTGATGAGCTACATCAACCTTGAGCAACCCACACAACTTCAACTACATGATCACGATCAACACCACCACCCAAGGTATGTTATTCCATCTTAGAGAATCTTTACTCCAAGTCATGAGTCAAAGCAACTCAACAAGATGTGAATACATCAAAATGCTTAAACGAAAAATGGTAACCCCATTTCGAGCTTAAACGATGAGTATGACCTATGATCAAGTGATCTCACTTGACTCCTAAGTCAATATACTCTAACACAGGTGACATTGTCGCCGACCAATTCTAGATGAAGCTCCCTTGTGTTCTTTTCTGCGCTCTTGCATTTGTCTCATGCATATTTGTTTCCCCTTTCAAAAAAACTTCATCTAGATTTCTTTTCTGTTTCTTTTTGTTCTGCATTCCCTGCATCCAATTCTTTGCAAATCTTTTAGTTAATTCCTTGCAAATCCTTGTGAGATCTTACTTGACTAGTGAGCTGAGGTGACAAGTGTTTTCTCTGTGATGAACTCGGTCACACCGGTCTGTTGTTTTCGGTCCAACCGAATCCTTTCGATGCAACTGAAGCACACAACTCGGTGTCACCGATTTCACTGCAGGAAAGACAGCTTGCCACTTGTTCCTGCATTTTTTTGATCTATCTCCACTCAATGATTCTTGTCCTCTACCAGCATCACATTCGACTTGCTGCTTTGTTCTGTGACTCAAGGATCAAACACATTTGTAACAAAAATCCAGAAGAACCCTTCTTGGAAATTGATGTCAAAGGGGGAGAGAGAGATCACATCAAAGCTTAATCATTTCTATAGGGGGGCAGAATACTCAGGGGGAGAGAGTTCTCTACAAGGAGACATAAGTATCGCTTCAAAAGACCCTAGATGTTTGGTGTTCAAGAGGAGAGAAGTCACATGTCTTTAAGAGAGGAAAGACATGTTCATATTTGATTGCTTGCATTAGCTCTGTTTCTTTTCTTTGCTCTGATTTTCTGTTCCCTATCTTCTCCCAGTATCCCATGCTAGATTCAGGGGGGCAAGACATCTAAGGGAAGGAAATCCTTGAATTCATTGCACATCTTTACCTTTGGGGACATGTCTATATCCAATTGGGTACTCAGTACTCACTCTCTACATGTCATCCCAGTCTTGGTACTCTTGTGGTTTCTTTTGTTTGCTCTGCTAGTAGGTGTATCTGTGTTATCTACCCTTGTTTACGCAGGTCCATTCCTTCCTAAGCCAACTCAAGACCACAAGGTAAGTATATGCATCACAGTCATGTGTATGAGGATTTCTTGTTGATGTACATACTGTTTGCAAGAAGGACTCATGAGCATGAAGGTACATTTCCTATATTCACATCATTTGCTCTGATGCATACAGCCAAGATACATGTAACACGTTGCTTACTCTGTCATGCTTATGCATTCACATGCTCCTATATTCCATATTTACATGATTGCATACATGTAGGGGGAGCCTATGCATGTTACATGTCTTTCCAAAGCTTTACTTGTTATTCTCTATATTTTATCTAAAGCTTTGATGTATGTTGTCATCAATTACCAAAAAGGGGGAGATTGAAAGCACAAGTGCTCCCTGGGTGATTTTGGCAATTATGTCAACATATCTCTTATTGGACTAATACTCTTACCTAGTATGTTTCAGATAAGTTCAACAATGGAGTGGCATGGACTAGAGGATGCGGAACCCCTTCAAGATGCTAAGGACAAAGGATTGGCTCAAGCTCAAAGCAAGACTCTATATTTTACTTTTAGTGATCCAAGATCACATTGAGTCCATAGGAAAGCCAATACTATTAAGAGGGGATGAGGTGTTTCTTAATGGCTTGCTTGCTCAAAGTGCTTAGTGATATGCTCCAAAGCCCTCAACCACTTTCTCACATCCACATATGTCCCAAACCAAAAGTCAAACTCGGCCCCACCAAATCTTTCTATCCGGCGCCACCGAGTTCTCTTGACATAGCCACTGCCAGAAACCCTAATCAAGTCGGTCTCACCAATGGGATCTCAGTCTCACCGAGATGGGCTTGCAAACTCTCTGTTGCCTATTGCAATAATTTCGGTCCCACCGAGGTATGCAATCAGTCCCACCGAGTTTTCCTGGCCAACTCTCTGTTTCGCTTATTACCCAAATCGGTCCCACCGAGTTTGTGTAATCGTTCAAACCGAGTTGAGGCTTTACCCTAGCCCTAGCACATCGGTCCTACCGAGTTGATCATATCGGTCCCACCGAAATACCTAACGATCACATTATGAACTAAATCGGTCTGACCGAGTTTCACGATTCGGTCCCACCGAGTTTGGTAAATTGTGTGTAATGGTTAGATTTTGTGTGGAGGCTATATATACCCCTCCACCCACTCTTCATTCATGGAGAGAGCCATCAGAACATGCCTACACTTCCAACATACATTTTCTGAGAGAGGACCACCTACACTTGTGTTGAGGTCAAGATATTCCATTCCAACCACATAAATCTTGATCTCTAGCCTTCCCCAAGTTGCTTTCCACTCAAATCTTCTTCCCACCAAATCCAAATCCTGTGAGAGAGAGTTGAGTGTTGGGGAGACTATCATTTGAAGCACAAGAGCAAGGAGTTCATCATCAACACACCATTTGTTACCTCTTGGAGAGTGGTGCCTCCTAGATTGGTTAGGTGTCACTTGGGAGCCTCCGTCAAGATTGTGGAGTTGAACCAAGGAGTTTGTAAGGGCAAGGAGATCGTCTCCTTCGTGAAGATCTACCCGAGTGAGGCAAGTCCTTCGTGGGCGACAGCCATGGTGGGATAGACAAGGTTGCTTCTTCGTGGACCCTTCATGGGTGGAGCCCTCCGTGGACTCGCGCAACCGTTACCCTTCGTGGGTTGAAGTCTCCACCAACGTGGATGTATGATAGCACCACCTATCGGAACCACGAATAAAAAATCTCCATGTCTCCAAATTGCGTTTGCACACTCCAATCCCATCCCTTTACATTCTTGCAATTTGCATGCTTTACTTTCCGCTGCTCATATACTCTTGTCATGCTTGCTTGATATGTATTTTGAATGTTAAAACTTGTGTCAAAACTCCACTTCAACTTAAAGAGATTAAAAACTGCAACTTTTCTTACTTAGAGTCTATTCACCCCCCCCCCACCCCCCGTTAGACACGTTTTCTCGATCCTTTCACAGGAACTTGAAAGATGAAAAAACCAAGATTTATCCCTCAACTACGAGGGGAGGTAAGGAACTGGCATCTAGCTCTGCACTTGATTTACCTTCTGTTTTGAGTAAACTTGCGACACCTAAACCTACTCCTGCTATTGAATCTGATATGTCGCATGTTATTGATGATGCCACTTCTGCTTTGCATGATACTTATGATGAAACTACGTCTATGCTTGATAATATTGTGCCACTAGGTGGATTTCTTGATGAACAACTGGCTAGGGTTAGAGAGAATGAAATTATTGAAACTGATAATATTGATGAAAGTGATGATGAAGATTCTCCCCTAGATATGAATTGCCTGATGTGCCTGAGGGTCATGTTATGGATGAAGAAACTGCTAGAGACCTTTTTGCTTGCAAAGATAGATATGATCTTAAGAAACTGTTAGCTAATCTGAAAGAAAAGTCTTTGAATGCTAGAATGAAATATGACCCTGCTTTTGCTACTTCACCTATCTGTATTTCTGATAAGGATTATGATTTCTCTGTCGATCCTGAGTTGATTACATTGGTTGAATTTGACCCTTTTTATGGCTATGAATCTGAAACTATTGTGGCACATCTTACTAAAGTAAATGATATAGCCACCCTATTTACTCACGAGGAAAACATTCGTTACTAATATATCCTTAAGTTATTTCCGTTCGAGTGATGCTAAAACATGGTTTAATTCTCTTTATCCTGGTTGTGTGCGTAGTCCCCACGATATGATTTATTACTTCTCTGCTAAAGATTTTCCCGCTCATAAGAAACAAGCTGCCTTAAGGGAAATATATAATTTTGTGCAAATTGAAGAAGAGAGTCTCCCACAAGCTTGGGGGAGGCTTCTCCGATTACTTAATGCTTTGCCTGATCATCCTCTCAAGAAAAATGAAATACTTGATATCTTTTATAATGGACTAATTGATGCTTCCAGAGACCACCTGGATAGTTGTGCTCGTTGTGTTTTCAGGGAAAGAACTGTTGATCAAGCTGAATTGCTATTGAATAATATGTTGAGTAATGATAATAATTGGACACTTCCTGAACCAACTCCTAAGCCAACTCCGAAGAAAATGGGTATTCTATTTCTCAGCCCTGAAGATATGCAAGAGTCAAAGAAATCTATGAAAGAAAAGGGTATTAAAGCTGAAGATGTCAAGAATTTACCACCTATTGAAGAAATACATGGTCTTGATAACCCGACATGGGTAGTAGAGGTAAATTCTCTCTATAGATTTGATGAAGGTGATATTCCTTGTTATAAGTCTGCTAGCCAATGCTTAGATGAGTTTGATAATTTTATTGTTAAACAAGAAAACTTCAATGCTTATGTTGGTAGGCAATTGAAATGTAATGCTTATATGATTGAACACTTGAGTGATTATATGTCTAGAGTTCAAGGTGAACTTAAACTTATTAGTAAACATGCTTCTATGGTTACCACTCAAGTAGAACAGGTGCTTAAAGCACAAGATGATTTGCTCAATGAATTAAATAATAACAAAAATGATAATGTTGTTAGAGTTATGACTAGAGGGGGTAAAATGACTCAGGAACCTTTGTACCCTGAGGGCCACCCTAAGAGAGTTGAGCAAGATTCTAAGAGAACTAATACTGATGCACCTAGTCCTTCTAAGAAGAAGAAAAAGAAAAATGATAGGACTTTGCATGCTTCTAGTGAACATGTTGTTGACATACCTGAGAATCCCAATGATATTTCTATTTCTGATGCTGAAACACAATCTGGTAATGAACATGAACCTAGTGATAATGTGAATGATGATGTTCAAATTGATGATCAACCTAGCAATAACAATGACGTAGAGATTGAACATGTTGTTGATCTTGATAACCCACAATCAAAGAATCAATGTTATGATAAGAGAGACTTTGTTGCTAGGAAGCACGGTAAAGAAGGAGAAACATGGGTTCAGAAACCCATGCCCTTCCCTCATAACCATCGAAGAAAAAGGATGATGAGGATTTTAAGCGCTTTGCTGAAATGATTAGACCTATCTTTTTGCGTATGCGTTTGACTGATATGCTTAAAGTGAATCCTTATGCTAAGTATATGAAAGATATTGTTACAAATAAAAGAAAGATTCTGAAAGCTGAAATTTCCAGCATGCTTGCTAATTTTATACTTTTAAGGGTGGAATACCAAAGAAACTTGGAGATCCAGGAGTACCAACTATACCATGCTCCATTAAAAGAAACTATGTTAAAACTACTTTATGTGATCTTGGAGCCGGTGTTAGTGTTATGCCTCTCTCTTTATATCATAGACTTGATTTGAATAAGTTGACACCTACTGAAATATCTTTGCAAATGGTCGATAAATCAACTGCTATACATGTCGGTATTTATGAGGATGTGCTTGTTGTGGTTGCAAACGTTACTATTTTAACAGACTTTGTTATTCTTGATATTCCCGAGTGAGGGAGTACTGGATTAGGGGGTGTCAGGATAGCCGAACTATCACCATTGGCCGGACTCCTGGACTATGAAGATACAAGATTGAAGACTTTGTCCCGTGTCCGGATGGGACTTTCCTTGACGTGGAGGGCAAGCTTGGCGATACGGATATGTAGATCTCCTACCATTGTAACCGACTCTGTGTAACACTAACCCTCTCCGGTGTCTATATAAACCGGAGGGTTCCATAGGCTAGCTTCTAGGGTTTAGCCTCTTCGATCTCGTGGTAGATCTACTCTTGTACTACCCATATCATCAATATCAATCAAGCAGGAGTAGGGTTTTACCTCCATCGAGAGGGCCCGAACCTGGGTAAAAACATCGTGTCCCTTGTCTCCTGTTACCATCCGCCTAGACGCACAGTTCGGGACCCCCTGCCCGAGATCCGCCGGTTTTGACACCGACATTGGTGCTTTCATTGAGAGTTCCTCTGTGTTGTCGCCATCAGGAAGGATGCCTCATCCCGTTTTTAAAGACGGCACCGTTGCTAAAGGAGCTTTGGCCATCGGCCAAACTCTCTGGCTAGGCGGTTTTCTTATGACCGCCTGTTCGGTCGCCACGCCGACGATGACTTCTCGGGTCATCAAAAGCAATCTTCACGTCAACTCGGAACTCGCCGAGCAGTTAGATCCGATGGAGATCTCCTCCTTAAACGAGCTCTTGGATCGCATCGCCTACCTGGGAGTTGCTACAGACTACGACCAGATTGGGCCTAAAACCGATCTAAGAGAGATTAACTCTCCCCAGGCTACCCACCACGTTGCTGTGGTAGAGGAACAATACGGCGACCCTTCTTCTATCCTAAGGACTAGCTATGTCCGGATTCCTGACCTCTCCATGCCGGATTCCCGCGGAGGGGAGAACACCACTCAAGCCCTGAACTTAAAGTCAGGCAGCGGGCTAGATTCATCGGACAATGTCCAAGAACCCAAACTTCCAAGTTCGGAAGCTTCTTGGCCCCTGAGTCTTAGATCGGACGGAGTTCGGAATTTAACTCCACCCGCCCACCCAAACATAAGCAATTTATCCCAAATCCGGCAAGAGCCCGCTGAAACAGTACATCATTACTGGGCCAGATTCCTCCTGGTCATGAACAGGATAAAGGACTGTCGTGAAGAGGACGCAATTTCATTCTTCTGCATTAATTGCACGGACGAAGGAATCCTCAACGTCGTAAGTCATCACGAAATTACATGCTTTGCTGACTTGGCATCCATAGTACGAAAGTACTGTGCGATGGAGAGCGCCTGGAAAACCGAAATCAAATTTTGGGATAATCCGGCCTTGAACACAACCCCAGTCCAGAGTAAAAGGGTGCATCATTACCAGGCACCTGGGTTAAATACCAAAAAGCAAAAACCCTCTAAAGGGCATGGAACCGTACTGGAGGGATGGCTCAATGGACCCTGCAAAATTCATAGTACAGAGGGCGCCATGCCAACTCATAGCCTTAGAGCATGTTGGATACTACGACAGGTGGCCAAAAGTGGCGAAGAGCTTCTAGCTCCAAAGCACCAGCCCAGCAATACCAGTACGGTATTAACAGTCTTCGAAACTTTCGCACCAAATAATATGAGGAAACGAACACTCCGCAGCCTCGCCGAAGTCCACCAGGTAGCAACAATAAATCCATGGAGTGACACGGCCATTACCTTTAATGCCAGTGACGAACCTAAATTCCGAACAGCCCGAGCACCAGCCGCATTGGTCCTCAGTCCAATAGTGGACGGCTTTCGCCTCACCAAGGTACTCATGGATTGCGGCAGCGGATTAAACCTCATTTACGAGGAAACCCTTCGAAAAATGGAAATAGACTGGAGCCGCATTGAGCGAAGCAGCGTAACTGTTAGAGGAATAATCCCCAATCGGGAAGCATGTTGTACAGGAAATGGGCTGAGGGAGTCCTGGACTAGGGGGTGTCCGGATAGCCGAACTATCATCATCGGCCGGACTCCAAGACTATGAAGATACAAGATTGAAGACTTCGTCCCGTGTCCGGATGGGACTTTCCTTGGCGTGGATGCAAGCTTGGCGATACGGATATGTAGATCTCCTACCATTGTAACCGACTCTGTCTAACCCTAGCCCTCTCCGGTGTCTATATAAACCGGATGGTTTTAGTCTGTAGGACAACAACAATAACAACAATCATACCATAGGCTAGCTTCTAGGGTTTAGCCTCCTTGATCTCGTGGTAGATCTACTCTTGTAATACCTACATCATCAATATCAATCAAGCAGGACATAGGGTTTTACCTCCATCAAGAGGGCTCGAACCTGGGTAAAACATCGTGTCCCTTGTCTCCTGTTACCATTCGCCTAGACGCACAGTTCGGGACCCCCTACCCGAGATCCGCCGGTTTTGACACCGACATTGGTGCTTTCATTGAGAGTTCCTCTGTGTCGTCACCGATAGGCTCGATGGCTCCTTCGATCATCAACAACGACGCGGTCCAAGGTGAGACTTTTCTTCCTGGACAGACCTTTGTATTCGGCGGCTTTGCACTGCGGGCCAATTCGTTTGGCCATCTGGAGCAGATCGAAAGCTACACCCCTGGCCGTCAGGTCAGATTTGGAAGTCTTAACTTCACGGCTGACATCCGTGGAGACATGATCTTCAATGGATTCGAGCCACAACCGAGCGCGCCGCACCATCATGATGGGCATGATTTAGCTCTGCTGCCGGACAGTGCCCTGGAGACCGCACACGAGTCTGCTCCGACCCTCGATTTGGAACCTCTATGGCGATAGAGCCAAAGACTGAGTTTGTCCCTTCTAAAGCTCGTGACTCCAAGGTGCCGGACTCCTTGCCGGACTCCGAACCTCTTGCGCCCCCTCCAATCGAATCCGATTGGGCACCGATTATGGAATTCACCGCTGCGGACATCTTTCAGCACTCACCTTTTGGTGACATCCTGAGTTCGCTAAAGTATATCTCGTTATTAGGAGAGCCTTGGCCGGACTGCGGTCAGGACGGTTGGGATGCGGACGACGAAGAAATTCAAGACCCACCCACCACCCACTTAGTAGCCGCTATCGACGATCTAACCGACATGCTAGACTTCGACTCCGAGGACATCGACTGTATGGACGACGATGCCGGAGACGACCAAGAACCAGCGCCTACTGGGCACTGGAAATCCACCTCGTCATACAACATATACATGGTGGATATCCCAAAGGATGGGAACGGCGAAGGAACAGCGGAGGAAGACCCCTCCAAGAAACAGCCCAAGCACCGGCGTCAGCAGCGCCGCTCTAAATCCCGCCACAGCAAGAATGAAGATTCCGGCACCGGAGATAATAATACCCCAGACAGTGCCGAAGACAACCCCCTCCAGCAAGATTCAGCGCAGGAGGACGGAGATGCCAGCCCTCATGAGAGAGCGGCAGACGAAGAGGTAGAGCACGATAATTACATGCCTCCCTCCGGAGACGAGGCAAGCCTCGACGACGACGAATTTGTCATGCCTGAGGATCCCGTCGAACAAGAGCGTTTTAAACGCAGGCTTATGGCCACGGCAAACAGCCTCAAGAAAAAGCAGCAACAGCTTAGAGCTGATCAGGATCTGCTAGCCGACAGATGGACTGAAGTCCTTGCGGCCGAAGAGCATGAGCTCGAACGCCCCTGCAAAAGCTACCCCAAACGCAAGTTGCTCCTCCAATTAGAGGAGGAGGCATATAAACCTGCATCACCAGAGCACAATACGGCTGACCGGCCACCTCATGGCCGCGACAGAGAGGCCTCTAGGCCCTCCACTAGAACTGTACCCCAGCATCGCTCGAAAAGCACAAGGCCACAGGGGAACGCTCCGGACTTGCGGGATATATTGGAGGATAAGGCAAGACAATCAAGATCGATCTACGGATCGCGTGGGCGCCCCATGATATGTGACGATAACCGTCGCGCCGGACACAGTAAGTCCGGCCGGGCCGAACACAATAGACAAAGCTCGTTGGAGCTCCATCGCGACATAGCCCAATACAGAGGCGCCGCACACCCACTATGCTTCACAGATGAAGTAATGGATCATCAAATCCCAGAAGGGTTTAAACCCATGAATATTGAATCCTATGATGGCACAACAGAGCCCGCGGTTTGGATCCAAGACTATCTCCTTCATATCCACATGGCCCGCGGTGACGATCTTCACGCCATCAAATACCTCCCACTCAAGCTTAAAGGACCAGCTCGGCATTGGCTTAACAGCTTGCCAGCAGAATCAATTGGGTGTTGGGAGGACCTGGAAGCCGCATTCCTTGATAACTTCTAGGGCACGTATGTGCGACCACCAGACGCTGACGACCTAAGCCACATAATTCAGCAGCCAGACGAATCAGCCAGACAATTCTGGACACGGTTCTTAACTAAGAAAAATCAAATCATCGACTGTCCGGATGCGGAGGCCCTCGCGGCCTTCAAACATAACATCCGCGACGAGTGGCTTGCCCGGCACCTGGGACAGGAAAAGACGAAATCCATGGCAGCCCTCACATCACTCATGACCCACTTTTGCGCGGGAGAGGACAGCTGGCTAGCCCGCAGCAACAACCTCAGCAAAAATTCTGGCAGTCTGGATACAAAGGACTGCAATGGCAGGTCGCGTCGCAACAAGAACAAACGCTGCATTAACAGCGACAATAATGAGGATACGGCAGTCAATGCCGGATTCAAAGGCTCCAAACCCGGTCAGCGGAAAAAGCCATTCAAAAGAACTACTACGGGTCCGTCCAATTTGGACCGAATACTCGATCGCTCGTGCCAGATACACGGCACCCCCGAAAAGCCAGCCAACCACACCAACAGGGACTGTTGGGTATTCAAGTAGGCAGGCAAGCTAATTGCCAAAAACAATGGCAAGGGGCTGCATAGCGATGACGAAGAAGAGACCCGACCGCCGAACAATAGAGGACAGAAGGGTTTCCCCCCACAAGTGCGGACGGTAAACATGATATACGCAACCCACATACCCAAGAGGGAGCGGAAGCGTGCGCTCAGGGACATATACGCGATGGAGCCAGTCGCCCCGAAGTTCAACCCATGGTCCTCCTGCCCGATCACTTTTGATCGAAGGAACCACACCACCAGCATCCGCCACGGCGGATTCGCCGCCTTGGTTTTAGACCCAATCGTCGATGGATTTCACCTCACCCGAGTCCTGATGGACGGCGGCAGCAGCCTGAACCTGCTTTATCAGGACACAGTGCGCAAGATGGGCATAGATCCCTCAAGGATTAAACCCACAAAGACGACCTTCAAAGGCGTCATACCAGGTGTAGAGGCCAATTGTACGGGCTCAGTTACACTGGAAGTGGTCTTCGGATCCCCGGATAACTTCCGAAGCGAGGAGTTAATCTTCAACATAGTTCCGTTCCGCAGCGGCTATCATACTTTGCTCGGACGGACCGCGTTTGCAAAGTTCAACGCGGTGCCGCACTACGCATACCTCAAGCTCAAGATGCCAGGCCCTCGAGGAGTCATCACGGTCAACGGAAACACCGAACGCTCCCTCCGAACGGAGGAACACACAGCGGCTCTCGCGGCAGAAGTACAATGCAGCCTCTTAAGGTAATTCTCGAGTCCGGCCGTTAAGCGACCAGACACGGCTAAACGCGCCCGGAGTAACCTACAACAAGACCACCTGGCACGTTCCGAGCACGCGTAGCAATGTGGCCCCAACCCCAGCCCTCACAAGATCGCAAGACTGGTCCTTCGCGTACATCATTACGATCTGGAGATACCATGGGCATAGGGGAAGGGGCACGACCACGACAGGCCCAGAATGCGGCTCAACCACATCAGGGGCTCCCAAATGTGTCATTACTTTCTTTTTCCTTTTTCTTTCTTACCCACAGGACTCCGTTCACCAGAGGCCCTGTCCGGCAGTAGACCGACCGAACTCACGGTGCAACAGCCAGGGAAGGTGAAAGGCTACGACGAATATCTAGGTGGTCTCAATTACGAGCACTAAATCGATTTTATACACCATTCCGCAGCCTACCCCTAGAGGGGGACACGTTTAATAGTCCCATCCCTTGCTTATCGCACTATTTGTATCGCTCTGCATTCATGGCAGTATTTCTTGAATAAACAATGCATCACCTTTTTGCTTCTAATCGCATTCCTTTCTTATACATATGTTCATTTATGACATGTCACATCCGTACACTTTGGTACGGCTAAATACACCAGGGGCTTAAGTTCCCCACATTATGGTGTGATAAGTCCAAACACTTTCACAAGTGCGGCATCCCAAACTTATAGCATTATATGCATCGGCTCCGAATCATGTCTTGGGTCAATAGTTGGGTTTGCCCGGCTCCCATGTTTTGGTACCTTATGTTCCGTTCTATCGGCTAAGGTAGCACTGGGAGAACCACTGCGATTGCGCCCCGGTTGAGCTGGGCGAGCGCCTTAGTGGAGAAAGCTAAAACTGACCGCCATGATGAGGCGAGAGCCGGTCGCTGTTCGAGAGGTTTTTTCGAGTCCCTAAAGACTTATGCCGCTTAGAGCGAGGAACCGGCTTTGTCCGGCCCAGGCATGGATAGCGCCCCGAATTCGTCCTTCCGAACACTAGGGGCTTCACCGAAATTTAAAATTATAGAATTCTATGGCTAAGTGAGAGTGTTCAACCATTATAAGTCTGGTTGCCTAGTTCGTTGTGTTGAGCGCCTCCCTAGATGGACCCAAATATGGGAACAAGAGTGCTCAAATTTATCCCGAACACCCCAGCACTCGCGGCATGGGGGATGAAGCCAACGACTTGCCATCTCTCAGATTTGATAAACAGCCGCACAGAAGGTAATATTTTAAATCAACAAGCGTTGCTTAGCGCATGTGAACAAATTTTTCTGCGCACAGGATAACAAAATGCGAGACTACTCAAATATTACATTATTGGAGCACTCACCCGCAATAGTGCGGGCACCCTTCAGGACACTCTTGTAATACATCTCGGGCGTGCGATACTCCTTGCCCGGCGGTGGCGCGTCCGTCACAAGCTTCTCAGCATCCATCTTGCCCCAGTGCACCTTAGCACGGGCAAGGGCCCGACGGGCACCTTCAATACAGGTGGATCGCTTGATGACCTCAACCCATGGACAAGCATCCACCAGCCATTGCACCAGGCCGAAGTAGCTCCCAGGCATGGCCTCATCGGGCCACAGCCGAACTATGAGGCCCTTCATGGCCTGTTCGGCCACCTTGTGGAGCTCGACCAGCTGCTTCAGCTAGTCGCTAAGGGGCACCGGATGTCCGGCCTCAGCATACTGAGACCAGAAGACCTTCTCCGTCGAGCTCCCCTCCTCGGCCCTGTAGAAAGCGGCAGCATCGGACACACTGCGGGGCAGATCTGTGAACGCTCCTGGAGAGCTCCGAATTCGGGTAAGTAACAGGTAATTCACATTCACATGCTTGCTTTGCATGAAAAATGCCTTACCCGCCGCTATTTTCTTCAACGCCTCGATCTCCTGAAGGGCCTTGTGGGCTTCGGCCTTAGCGGCTTTGGCATTCTCAATAGCCAATGCAAGCTCGGACTCTCGAGTCTTCGAGCCGTGCTCCAAACCCTCATGCTTTTCCATGAGAGCCTGGAGCTCTTGTTGTACCTCCGCCACCCGCGCCTCATGCTTCTCTCGCCCAGCACGCTCCACGGCCGCATTACGTTCGGCCGCGGACATCGCCTCCTTCAAGGTCGCCACCTCGTTCGTGGCCCCTGAAGTACCCATGTTATCCTTGTCATTTATCTTGCAACCAAATCCTTTTCTATAAGGTACAACTTTAATAAGGTGTTACTCACCTTCCTTGTCCTCAGGCTGCTTCTTGGCACGGCTGAGCTCGTTCTCGGACCGCTCGAGGCTTTGCTTCAAAGCACTGACCTCCGCAGTCAGTGCGGCAGAGGTCAGCAGCGCAGCCTGCAATCCCATATTGACATATTTATTAAGACTCCTGCGTATATCTTTTTAGATCCTCAGTCCGGCTTTTCTTTTCGAACACCAAACCGAGCATCAGGGGCTACTGTCTATGTGGTACCATTTTACATATATTAATATCCTTACCTCAAAGCCTGATAGAAGGCTGCTGCAGGCTTCGGTCAGCCCGCTTTTGGCAAGCTGGACCTTCTGAATCACCGCACTCATGGCAGTGCGGTGTTCCTCCTCGATGGAAGCGCCGTTGAGCGCCTCCATCCAGTTATCCGGCGCCTCCGGTTGGATGGAGGCCGCCGGCGCCACGGTCTTGCCCTTCTTGCGAAGGGGCCGCCCGCCGGACTCCGGAACCACTGCAGGTTCCGGTGTGGAGTCCAGCATGAAGTCCGGGAGGTCACCCTGTGGCACCTCCGGGTCCTCCTCCTCCGGGTGGATCCCTCTCTGGGATCCCACCTCGGCATCGTCAGCGTCACGGGGAGAGGAGGCGGTTGGAAGTGAAGTACTATGCACATCCGACGAGCCCAAGGACCCGCTCAACGAAGCGGGAAGATCGTCCTTGGGCGGACTGCAGGGTTGTATGCGGCCTTAGAAAGACACCATGTGGCAAAAAGAAAAATCATGAAGTCATTCGGGAGTCCGGATACTTACGGTCTCGCCAGGGGCTTGGCCCTTGGAGGCCAATCCTCGTCATCGTCACCAGCGTTGGCGGAACAGTCGGGGGGAAGAGTTCTTCCCTTCTTGGACCCTTCGGCCTCCCTTGTTGGGGAGGCCCTCCTTTTCTTCCCTCCCCCCGCTGGGGGAGAGGCCTTTTTCTTCTCCTCCTCGTCCTCGGGGGAGGAGTCCGCCTCGGAGTCATCGGACACCTCAAAACGGGAACTCTTTCGAGTGCCCGTGGCCTCCTTCTTGGCTTCCTTCTCCGGCACCACATGGGGTGCCGGAACCAGTAGCCCCGCTAAGCGAGCGTCCGCTGGGTCTTCTGGCAAAGGGGCCGGACAGTTAGTCTGCTCGGCCTTCCTCAGCCAGTCCTGTCAAAGGAGAGGGAGTTTAGATCCTGCGTAGAGTCAAACTATGAAAAACAAGTGTCCCGTAAAGGGTAGAATCGCTTACCTCGCTAGCCTGGCGCTGCGAGCGGAATCCGCGGTCTTCTGTAGCGGATGTGGGAGCTTCGGCGCCCTTAAACAGCACCTTCCAGGCATCTTCGTACCTAGTGTCAAAGAGCCCGCTCAAGGTTCGGTGCTGAGCCGGATCAAACTCCCACAACTTAAAGGCCGGTTGTTGGCACGGGAGAATTCGGCGGATGAGCATGACTTGGACTACGTTGACAAACTTGAGCTTCTTGTCCACCAGCTTCTGGATGCAGGCTTGGAGTCCGGTCAGCTCCTCCGAATCGCCCCAAGTCAGGCCACTCTCTTTCCAAGAGGTGAGCCGTGTGGGGATGCCAGATCTGAATTCAGGGGCCGCTGCCCATTTAGGGTCACGCGGCTCGGTGATGTAGAACCACCCCGATTGCCACCCCTTGATGGTTTCCACAAAGGCGCCCTCGAGCCAAGTGACGTTGGGTATCCTGCCCACTATGGCGCCTCCGCACTCCGCATGACTCCCCTTCACAACCTTCGGCTTGACATTGAAGGTCTTGAGCCACAAGCCGAAGTGGGGCTGGATGCAGAGGAAAGCCTCGCACACGACGATAAACGCCGAGATGTTGAGGATAAAATTCGGGGCCAGTAGTAGAACATGAGCCCCCGGACGAAGGGGTGAAGTGGGAAGCCCAGTCCGCGGAGGAAATGGGGAAGGAATACCACCCTCTCATGGGGCCTGGGGGTGGGGATGGGCTGCCCCTCCTCGGGGAGCCGGTGCGCGATGTCGCGGGACAGATATCCGGTGCTGCGCAGCTTCTTGATGTGCCCCTCCGTAACGGAGGAGGCCATCCACTTGCCTCCCGCTCCGGACATAGGCTGAGGAGGTTGAGGTGAGATATGCGAACTTGGGCGCTAGAGCTCGAGTGCGCGGAGATGGACGAGCAGAGGAGGAAGAAGGCGTAGGTAAAAAGGTGGATCCTTATCCCCTTATATATGGGCGGACGAAACTATGCGTCCCCACCGGCCTGATAAAACTCGATTTTCTCCCAAGCGGCGCAATCAATGGCGCGGTTGGGTTACCCACGTCCGTATTGATGAGAATCCCGGAATAAGGGGAACACGATCTCTGCTTCGATAAGACATGCCAAGGAAACCGCTTCGCTAAACGTGTTGAGGTGGTATAATAAAAATGATTCAAGTGAAGGCTTGGTTGTGGTGTGACGTCACGCCACGAAATACGTCAGCAGATTGAACTTGTGTAAATATTATTCTCTCTATGGTGGAATGTGGAATTTATTTTGCAGAGCCGAACACTATCCTGGTGTTCACAATCTTCTACGAACTATTCGGAGGAGGAACCCGCCTTGCAATGCCGAAGACAATATGCGCGCCGGACTCGTCGTCATTGAAGCCTGGTTCAGGGGCTACTGAGGGAGTCCTGGACTAGGGGGTGTCCGGATAGCCGAACTATCATCATCGGCCGGACTCCAAGACTATGAAGATACAAGATTGAAGACTTCGTCCCGTGTCCAGACGGGACTTTCCTTGGCGTGGAAGGCAAGCTTGGCGATACGGATATGTAGATCTCCTACCATTGTAACCGACTCTGTGTAACCCTAGCCCTCTCCGGTGTCTATATAAACCGGATGGTTTTAGTCCGTAGGACAACAACAATAACAACAATCATACCATAGGCTTGCTTCTAGGGTTTAGCCTCCTTGATCTCGTGGTAGATCTACTCTTGTAATACCTACATCATCAATATCAATCAAGCAGGACGTAGGGTTTTACCTCCATCAAGAGGGCCCGAACCTGGGTAAAACATCGTGTCCCTTGTCTCCTGTTACCATCCACCTAGACGCACAGTTCGGGACCCCCTACCCGAGATCCGCCGGTTTTGACACCGACATGGGCCATCGAGCTCCTCCCATTGGACATAACCTACAAGCCACGGCGAGCTATTAAGTCGCAAGTTTTGGCCGACTTCGTCGCCGAATGGACTGAAGCCGAACTCCCTAAAGAGTACGGCGCATATTCCAACTGGATCATGCACTTCGACGGCTCCAAAATGTTGGCTGGCTTGGGGGCTGGCGTTGTTCTGACGTCCCCAACTAGAGATACAGTCCAATACGTACTTCAAATAATGTACACGGACTCCAACAACGCAGCTGAATACGAGGCCCTTCTACATGGTCTCCGGATGGCAGTCTCCATGGGCATTCAGCGCCTAGAGGTCCGCGTGGATTCAAACCTCACAATATCCCAAATAAATGGAGACTTTGATGCCAAGGATCCGAAAATGGCAGCTTATCGCAACGCCGTCCTAAAAATGTCAGCTCGGTTTGAGGGGCTCGAATTTCACCATATAGCCCGGGAGAACAACCAGGCAGCAGATGTGTTGGCACGCATTGGCGCAAAGCGCGATGCCGTCCCTCCCAACATCTTCCTAGAGAGGCTTTTCAAGCCATCCGTACTATGGGAGGGAGAGTCCGGAAATAACATCCCGGACCCAACCACACTACCCCACACCAAACATTCTAACATAGTTGGTGGTTCTGCTAACGAAATAACACCGTCAGCCCACACAATAATGGCAGTCATTGCCCCATGGACAGAACCATTCCTAGCCTACCTAAATAGGCAGGAACTTCCCGAGGACCAAAACGAGGCCCACTGCATAGTGCGGCGATCTAAAGCCTATAAGGTCCACGAGGGAGAGCTTTATAAGAAAAGCACAACCGGAGTCCTTCAAAGGTGTATCTCCGAAGAGGAAGGGCGGAATCTTCTGGCTGAAATTCATGCCGGACTCGGCGGGCACCACGCTGCAGCCCGGGCCCTTGTAGGCAAGGCCTTCTGTACATTATTTTATTGGCCGACGGCCCGGGCAGATGCTCAGGACTTGGTCCAACGATGCGTCGGATGCAACCTCTTTGCTAATCAAAGCCACATGCCACCTACCGCCCTCAAAACTATACCCATCACCTGGTTGTTCGCGGTCTAGGGGCTTGATATGGTTGGACCCCTTAAAGGAGGAACCCACAAGCAAAAGTACCTATTGGTCATGGTGGATAAATTCACCAAATGGATAGAGGCAAAGCCTGTTAAGACGGCCAAATCCGGACCGGTGATAGACTTCATATCGGGGGTAGTACACCGTTATGGCGTCCCCCATAGCATCATCACTGATAATGGCATGAACTTCACGGCCGATGAGGTCAAACTCTGGTGCAAAAACATGGGCATCAAGCTCGACTACGCTTCAGTCTATCACCCTCAAACTAATGGTCAAGTCGAGCGAGCAAATGGTCTGATCATGAGCGGCATTAAACCCAGACTAGTGCGGTCCCTCAAGGAATCTAATATGCACTGGGTAGAGGAGCTCGACTCCGTACTCTGGGGGATGCGGACCACGCCGAATCGCACTACCGGATTCACACCATTTTTATGGTGTACGGCGCAGAGGCAGTTTTGTCCTACGACATAATTCATGACTCACCTCGCGTGCGCATGTACGAAGAAAGAGAAGCCGAGCTCGATCGGCAGGACAGTTTGGACGCCTTGGAGGAGGAGCGCCACGTGGCAAAAGCCCGTTCCGCATTCTATCAACAGCAGGCTTGAAGATACCAAAGCAGAGAAGTGCGGGCCAAAGCTTACAATGTTGGCGAATTAGTTCTACGCCTGCCGGACAAGAAAAAGGACAAACTCAAGCCCAAATGGGAGGGTCCCTTCATCATCGACCAAGTCCTGACCGGCGGGGCGTACCGTCTTCGGAACGCATCAGATAACCGACTTGAGTCGAACCCATGGAACACAGCCCGTCTCCGAAGATTCTACACCTAGCGCCGGACTCTGAGTTCGTCTCCTTCCTCCGTCTATATTTTATACTTTAACTGTCTTTTATTTCTCTCCTTCTCCCTCCCTTTTTCTGAAGCCGTTGGAGGCTCGTTTGCGCACTATTTGCACACACTTGACGCGTTATCCGCGCTCAGTATACCTGGGGGCTTCTTTAACAGAAGCTTATTTATACGGGCTTTATGCCCAACACATGTGTCACACTTCCGCATGTACCTTTTATTCACCACTATATGCATCGATATGACTTAAGTTTTGGCCAAGCTGGGTTGCCTGGCTCCTGTGCTTACCCCTATGTTCCCGATTGTTCGGCTAGGTGGTAAAGGGAGCACCTCTGCGATTGTTACCGCCGGGTCAGCCGGACGTGTACCTCCGACTGGGTGAAGTCGAAAGCTGGCGTTCTTAAGGGAATATTCGGTCGGTGAACTAAAAGACGATTTCTTACTTACTCATTTATCTGCCCTGAGATGTTTTTCTGCTTTTTTCGCAGTCCGGACATGCACTTTAGGGCATGCCTCCCACGGAAAGGAACCCCTAACGGAACTATTCTCCCTGAAGATGTTTCTTACTAACCATGTAATATAACATAACTAGTTGGGCACTTGTCTGATAAAGAACTTATGACCCCTATGCCTGGTCTCCATGCATGCCCCGGTTCTCACATAACCGCGAGGGTATTCGGACACACTCCGGACTGTCGAGTCCCGAGGTTGAAGCGAAAAGGTCCGCTACGACAAACGATCTACAATCCGGCTAGAAGGCATTTTACATGTCATTTTAAATTACATAGTCAAATTGACTGATTGTATTCCTCTTCAATACCATCTAATAGGTTGTCTAGTTTACAGTCCCGCTGGGAATACTTTGCGGCCAACTCTACTTGGTCGTATACTAAGCTCACAGGGATCTCCTTCCCATCGGGCCCCACAGGTCCGACCTCGGCCATGTGGTTCGGGTCAGCCTTCGTGTACCGCGTCTTCACCATGGCCCAGGCCTCCCTGGCGCCTTGACGGCAGGCTGATATCTTCCATAGCCGGAAGCACCGCCGTGCTCCCTGAAGCCTCTCTGCAAGCTCTCCAAGGCCTTCGGGTAGGGAGATGGATGGCCACAAGGCCTGGGCGACGCCTCTCATCACCTGCCGAACTCGTTCGTGCAGTTGCAGCAGCTCGGGAAGCAGGTCACCCGTTGAACCGGGCATTTCCTCTGCAGGACGACCTATGAGCATACCTACAGACATATTTCTGTTAGTCGACTTCCTCGCCGAACTCTTCTTTTCAAAAGTTCGCTCAAGCACTTACTATAAATGCCACGACGAAGCCGCCAATTCTCCTTAACGGAGTCAGACAGCTGAGCTCGAACATCCTTTAGTTCCTCACCCAGCTGGGTGTTGGCATCTTGGAGATTATTTTTCTCCTGCCTCACCCTTGTAAGCACATTCTCGCTGGCCTTTAACCGGCGCAGGAGTTGTTGCTTGTCCGGATCTAGTCCGGCGCCATCTGCAATATCATTGTCAGACTTATACACACGCCGCACTTCACAAACTACTTATCTTTCGAAGTGTATATTACCAGAGGGGGTCTCTATGGCTCCCCCTGTGGCGGCTAGTGCGGCCTCAAGCTGGGCCTTGCACTCTTCAAGCTCCTGAGATAGTCGGGTATTCTTTTCCGTAAGATCCTGCATAACAAATGATCCTTAAATCAGTTCTCCTAACTATTTTAAGTCTCGGGGGCTACTGGCATATATAACTGTCAAATCTCCTCACCCGTATGTCCTTTACATACTGCTCTGTGGCTCTGGCTGGACCATCTTGAGTGGCACGGAGGTGCGCGCTCCTGAATTGAAGGCGTTCAATGCCTCTTGGGAGAAACATGTGTCACGAAGAACTGTCCGGCAGCGCCTGTGATTCATGGCACTCTCCACCTCAGAGTTGGTGGCGGACAATCTGTCGGCATCCTCTATCGGAGGAGCATCCGACACACGCCTCGTGTTCACCTCCGCTTCCGGACCCGGCGTTGGAGCCTGGCTGGCGGAGCCTCGATTGGCCATCTCTCCGGACACAGTTCGGCGAGCGCTCTTTTTCCTGAAAGGAGCACCAACTTTAATATACCTTCCCGGAATCAATCCCGGGAATATGGTGACACGCCTTACCGTTGCGGCTGCGTTTCAATCCGGACTACACTTCTTTTTAGCCTACGTGGCCGTGCTGCCCCTTGTTGGCTAGCCGCCGCGGGCTCGGCCTCCCGCCTCGAAGGCACCCCCTGTGAAGCACCATTGATATACGGTGATAAAAAATAAGCATGGATGGGTCATTATCAAAGTACTGGGGCTTCGGTCTCAGTTACCTGTGAGGCTGGAAGTATTCCGGGGTAATCGGCCGTAATGGCGACCAAGGCATTATCGATGCTTAGTTGGTGAAATACCCCATCAATCAGCTCCACCAATATGTCCGGATCCTCTTGGGAGGCTGGATCGAGGAACCGTTCCGGATCCTCGGGTTGCGGAGGCGGGCTGTTTATATCTTTTATGGCCTGGCGCAGTTCCTGCGTCGAAATCACAAAATGAGATATCTAACCATGGGAGTACGGATGGATGTGCAAAAAAGGGAATGTCCGCTTACCGAGCTTCGAGGATTGTTCATAGAAAATCCGTTCAATGGACTGACATAGAGAAAATCCTCCTCTTCCCCCTTGTACAGCGCGGACATGATCTTCACCAGATCAGCGACTGATCCCGGCCCCGTACGGCCGTGACGGGTGGCATCATCCTCCCCGTTGAAATCCCACATGGGGTGGCCCCTATACTGGAGCGGCTGCACCCCCCGCATAATGCAGGTGGCCATGACACCAATCATGGTCAGTCCGGAATGAGCTAGCAATCTTATGCGGCCCATCAGGTAAAGGACGTCCCTGTCGTTTTCCCTTTGGGGGCTCCGTGGACGCCAACTTAGGCGTTTCTTCAAGGGAGCATTATTGAACTCCGGAAGGCCAATCCGAACGGGATCCGATAGCGGGGTGTCTTCTATATAAAACCATTCCGAAGGCCAGTCTTTGGATGCCTTTTTCGGGGTTTCAGATAGATAAATGGTCCCAGCGATACACCATAGCTCGGCTCCGCCCACTTGATAATCTCTTCCACAGTGCAAAATGAGCCTCGACGCCCAAGAACAGTTCGCAAAGGGCCACGAAGCCCGCGATGTGCAGAATGGAGGCAGGCGTAAGGTGGTGCAGCTGGAGGCCGTAGAACTCCAGGAGCCCCCGGAGAAATGGATGTATTGGAAATCCGAGTCCTCTTATCAGATAAGAGACAAAGCATACCCGCTCTCCTTTGGAAGGATCGGGGATGCTCTCCACTTGCTTTCCGCCCTTATAGGTGGCGAGTCCGGCTCGAACCGGAACCATAAAGGTTGGGGGAAGAAATCCCTTGGCTTGGAGCGTCACTAGCTTACTATGCGGGACTGAGCATCTCTCCCAATCCCCAGGCTGGGGGCTGGGAGCGCGAGAGGAGGAGCCGCGTCGACTGTCCATGATGGAATGGATTTTTTGTCAAAGGTGCTCCGATGAAAGCTTGCGAAGGGGGGATGGTGTGATTCAGATCTAGATCCACGTCTGTTTTTGTAGGCGGCTCATTTGTGCAGCTAGGGGGGAAAGTGTAAAAATACCCTGGCTTTTCACATTCGTTCGACACGTGGAAGATGGCCATTATTGGGCGTGGAATCCAAGGAGCGCAGCATTTATCAGAAGCCAGACACTATTCGACAAGTATATGGAATTTGGAGAAGAACCCGCTGAGGGAGTCCCGGACTAGGGGGTGTCCGGACAGCCGAACTATCATGATCGGCCAGACTCCAAGACTATGAAGATACAAGATTGAAGACTTCGTCCCGTGTCCGGATGGGACTTTCCTTGGCGTGGAAGGCAAGCTTGGCGATACGGATATGTAGATCTCCTACCATTGTAACCGACTCTGTGTAACCCTAGCCCTCTCCGGTGTCTATATAAACCGGATGGCTTTAGACTGTAGGACGAACAACAATCATACCATAGGCTAGCTTCTAGGGTTTAGCCTCCTTGATCTCATGGTAGATCTACTCTTGTAACACACATCATCAATATTAATCAAGCAGGACATAGGGTTTTACCTCCATCAAGAGGGCTCGAACCTGGGTAAAACATCATGTCCCTTGTCTCCTGTTACCATCCGCCTAGACGCACAGTTCGGGACCCCCTACCCGAGATCCGCCGGTTTTGACACCGACATTGGTGCTTTCATTGAGAGTTCCTCTGTGCTGTCGCCATCAGGAAGGATGCCTTTTCCCATCTTTAAAGATGGCGCCGTCGTCAAGGGAGCTTTGGCCGCCGGCCAGACTATCCGGCTAGGCGGTTTTCTTATGACCGCATGTTCGGCCACCGCTCCGACAATGACCTCTCAGGTCATTAGAAGCGATCTTCACGTCAGCTCGGAATTCGCCGAGCAGCTAGATCCGATTGAGCTCTCCTCCGTAAACAAGCTCTTGGATCGCATCGCCGCCCTGGGAGTCGCTACCGACTATGATCAGATCAGGCTTAAAACTGATCTGAGAGAAATTAACTCTCCCCAGGTTACCCACCATGTTGTTGTGGTAGAGGAACAATGCGGCGACTCTTCTTCTATGTTAAAAACCAACTATGTCCGGATTCGCGATCCCTGCATGCCGGATTCCCGCGAAGGGATGGACGCCAATCAAATACTAAACCTAAAGTCAGGCACCGGACCAGATTTGTTGGAAAGCATCCAACAAACCATGCTTCCAAATCCGGAAACTTCTTGGCCTTTGAGCCTCAGATCGGGCGGGGTTCCGAACTTAATTCCACCCGCCCACCCAAACATAAGCGATCTATCTCAAATACGGCAAGAGCCCGATGAAACAGTACATCATTACTGGGCCAGATTCCTCCTGGTTATGAACAGGATAATGAACTGCCGTGAAGAAAGCGCGATTTCAATTTTCTGCAACAATTGCACGGACAAGGGAATCATAAACGCCATCAGTCGTCGCGAAGTTACATGCTTCGCCGACCTAGCGACCATTATACAAAAATACTGCGTGATGGAGAGTGCCTGGAAAACCGAAACTAGGTTTTGGGACAATCGGGCCCTGAATACAACCCCAGTCCGAAATAAAAGGGTGCATCATACTCAAGCGCTAAAAACCAAGAAGCAAAAAACCCCTAAAGGGTACGGAACCGTACTGGAGGGATGGCTCAACGGACCCTGCAAAATCCACAGTACGGAGGGCGCCACTCCAACACATAGCCTTCGAGCATGTTGGATACTACGGCAGGTGGCCAAAAGTGGCGAAGGCTTTTTAGCCCCGGGCAACCAGCCCAGCAGTACCAGTACGGTGTTAACAGTCTTCGAGACTTACGCATCAAATAACATGCGGAAACGAACAATCCGCAGCCTCGCCGAAGTCTACCAAGTAGCAACAACAATTCCATGGAGTGACACGGCTATCACCTTCAATGACAGCGACGAACCTAAATTTCGAACAGCTAGAGCACCAGCCGCATTGGTCCTCAGTCCGATAGTGGACGGCTTTCGTCTTACCAAGGTACTCATGGATGGCGGCAGCGGATTAAACCTCATCTACGAAGAAACCCTTCAAAAAATGGAAATTGACTGGAGCCGCATTGAGCGAAGCAGCACAACCTTCAGGGGAATAATCCCTAGTCGAGAAGTATGCTGCACAGGAAAAATCACACTAGATGTAGTGTTCGGCTCGCCGGACAATTACAGGTCCGAAGAGGTCACGTTCCAAGTGGCCCCATTCGGCAGCGGATATCACGCCTTGTTAGGGCGAGAGGCATTCACAATCTTCCAAGCTATACCCCATTACGGGTACATGAAGTTCAAAATGCCCGGACCCAATGGAATAATCACTCTCGCCAGTGATCCAGATACAACACTCCACGCTGAAAATAAGACAGCCGCACTGGCCCTAGAGGCATTATCCGAAGCCCTAGCGGCAGAGGAACTAACTGTGCTGCGCTCCATGGTGGATAGGGACGATGTGATACTCGATAAGAGGTCCAAGTCCACCTCTTTTAAACCAGCAGACGAAATAGTCAAATTTCAGGTCCATCCAACGGACCCCACAAAGACGGCCTCCATTGGGGCACAATTAAATCCTGATGTAGAAGTCGCACTACGAGAATTCCTTCGGGAAAATTGGGAAATTTTTGCCTAGCACCCTTCAGACATGCCAGGAATCCCACGCAGGCTGGCAGAGCACAGCCTAAATATCCTAAAAGGATTCAAGCCAGCCAAACAAGCTCTTCGGCGATTTTCCGAACCAAAAAGACAGGCAATGGGAGAGGAGCTAGCCAAACTCTTAGAAGCCGGATTCATCAGAGATATAAAACATCCGGACTGGCTAGCCAACCTAGTAATGGTACCAAAAAAGGACAAATCCTGGCGCCTTTGCGTCGATTTCAAAGACCTTAACAAGGCCTGTCCAAAGGACCCTTTCCCTCTCCCTCGCATCGACCAAATCATCGATGCTACCGCAGGGCACGATTCATTGTGCTTCCTCGACGCATACTCCGGATACCATCAAATCAAGATGGCGGAAAAAGACCAGGCCGCAACGGCATTCATTACTCCATATGGGCCATTCTGCTTCAACACAATGCCCTTCGGACTCAAAAACGCCAGCGCAACATATCAGCGCATGATTCAGACATGTCTGGCTACCCAGATAGGCAAAACAGTAGAGGCATACGTAGACGATGTGGTCGTCAAGACCAAACACGTCGAAACTCTAGTAGACGACTTGAGGGTGACATTCGACAACCTCCGAGCATATGACATTAAGCTCAACCCGGAAAAATGTGTCTTCGGAGTACCAGCCGGAAAGCTCTTGGGCTTCATTGTATCCGGTAGAGGAATTGAAGCAAACCCAGCCAAGATCCAAGCTCTGTCACAATTGGGTATCCCAAAAGACCTCAAGCAAATACAAAAACTAACTGGATGCGTAGCGGCTCTAAGCCGCTTCATCTCCCGTTTGGGAGAAAAGGCTCTGCCCCTCTATCACCTCCTCCGGCGCACCAAACACTTCAAATGGACGGATGCTGCCACGGCCGGACTCGAAGAAATTAAGGCCATACTGGCAACAAATCTGGTCCTGGCCGCGCCCAACCTGGATGAACCTATGTTATTATATATCGCAGCAACACATCAAGTTGTCAGCGCGGTACTCGTCGTTGAACGAGAAACAGAAGGGCACAGATTCCCTCTTCAAAAACCAGTGTACTACGTATCCACTGTCTTAACTCCATGCAAGTCCCGGTACCCACATTATCAAAAGATAGCGTATGCGGTGTTCATGGCATCCCGGAAGCTGCGACACTACTTTCAAGAGTGTTCCATAACGGTGGCCTCCGAAGTACCTCTCAACGATATTATAAACAATCGCGACGCAATGGGCAGGATTGCAAAATGGGCCATTGAGCTCTTACCATTTGACATAACCTACAAACCACGGCGAGCTATAAAGTCGCAAGTTCTGGCTGACTTCGTCGCCGAATGGACCGAAGACGAACTCCCTAAAGAATATGGCGCGTACTCCAATTGGATCATGCATTTCGACGGATCCAAAATGTTGGCTGGCTTGGGGGCTGGTGTCGTCTTGACGTCCCCAACCGGAGACACAGTCCAATACGTACTTCAAATAATGTACATGGACTCCAACAACGCAGCCGAATACGAGGCCCTTCTACATGGCCTCCGGATGGCAATCTCCATGGGCATTCAACGCCTAGAGGTGCGTGGGGATTCAAACCTCGCAATATCCCAAGTAAATGGAGACTTTGACGCCAAAGATCCGAAAATGGCAGCCTACCGCAACGCCGTCCTAAAAATGTCAGCTCGGTTCGAAGGACTCGAATTCCACCATGTAGCCCGGGATAATAACCAGGCAGCAGACGTGTTGGCACGCATCGGCGCAAAACGCGACGCCGTCCCTCCAAACATCTTCCTGGAACGGCTCTTTAAGCCATCCATATTATGGGAAGAGGAGTCCGAAAATAACAATCCGGAACCAGCTGCATCACCTAACTCAGACCATTCTGGCACAATCGGCGGCTCAGCCAATGAAATAACACCTTCAGCCCATGAAATAATGGCAGTAATTGCCCCATGGACGGAACCATTCCTAGCCTACTTAATTAGGCAGGAACTTCCCGAAGACCAAAATGAGGCCCGATGCATAGTTCGGCGATCTAAAGCCTACAAGGTCCATGAGGGAGAACTTTATAAGAAAAGCACAACCGGAGTCCTACAAATGTGTATCTCCGAAGAGGAAGGGCGAAATCTCCTGGCTGAAATTCACGCCGGACTCGGCGGGCACCACGCTGCAGCCCGGGCCCTTGTAGGCAAGGCCTTCCGTACAGGATTTTATTGGCCAACAGCCCGGGCAGATGCTCAGGACTTAGTCCAACGATGCGTCGGTTGCCAGCTCTTCGCTAATCAGAGCCACATGCCACCCACCGCCCTCAAAACTATACCCATCACCTGGCCGTTTGCGGTCTGGGGGCTTGACATGGTTGGACCCCTTAAAGGGGGAACCCACAAGCACAAATACTTTTTGGTCATGGTGGACAAATTCACCAAATGGATAGAGGCCAAGCCGATTAAAACGGCAGAATCCGGACCTGTGATAGACTTCATATCCGGGGTAGTACACCGTTTTGGCGTCCCCCACAACATCATCACTGATAACGGCACGAATTTCACGGCCGACGAGGTTAAACTCTGGTGCAAAAACATGGGCATCAGGCTCGACTACGCTTCAGTCTATCACCCGCAAACTAACGGTCAAGTCGAGCGAGCAAATGGTCTAATCATGAGCGGCATCAAACCCAGACTAGTGCGGTCCCTCAAGGAATCTAACACGCACTGGGTAGAGGAGCTCGACTCCGTACTCTGGGGGCTGCGGACCACGCCAAACCGCACTACCGGATTCACACCATTATTTATGGTGTATGGCGCAGAGGCAGTTCTGCCCTACGATATAATTCATGACTCACCTCGCGTGCGCATGTACGAAGAAAGAGAAGCCGAGTTGGATCGGCAGGACAGTTTGGACGCCTTAGAGGTGGAGCAGGACGTGGCAGAAGCTCGTTCCGCATTCTATCAGCAGTAGGCTCGAAGATATCAAAGCAGAGAAGTATGTGCCAAAACTTACAATGTTGGCGAACTTGTTCTACGCCTGCCGGACAAGAAAAAGGACAAACTTAAGCCCAAGTGGGAAGGTCCCTTCATCATCGACCAAGTCTTGACCGGCGGAGCATACCGTCTATGTAACGCATCTGACAACCGACTCGAGCCGAACCCATGGAACGCAGCCCGTCTCTGCAGATTCTACGCCTAACGCCGGACTCAAAGTTCGTCTCACTCCTCCGTCCACCTTTTTACATTTTCACTATCTCTTGTCCCCCTCCTTCTTCCCACTTTTTTTCAATACCTTTGATAGGCTGATTTGCGCATCGTTCGCACACACTTGATGTGCTCCTAGCACTCATTATACCTGGGGGCTTCTTTAACAGAAGCTTATTTATACGGGCTTAATGCCCAACACATGTGTCATACTTCCGCATGTACCTTTTATTCACCATTATATGCATCGATATGACTTAAGTTTTGGCCAAGCTGGGTTGCCTGGCTCCTGTGCTTACCCCTACGTTCCCGATTGTTCGGCTAGGAGGTAAAGGGAGCACCTTTGTGATTGTTACTGTCGGGTCAGCCGGATGTGTACCTCAGACTGGGTGAAGCCGAAAGCTAGCGTTCTTAAGAGAATATTCGGTCGGTGACTTGAAAGATGATTTATTACTTATTCAACTTATCTGCCCCCAAATGCTTTTTCTGCTCTTTTCGCAGTGTGGGCATGCACTTTAGGGCATGCCTCCCAGGGAAAGGAAGCCCTAACGGAACTATTCTCCCTGGAAGATGTTTCTTACTAACCATGTAATATAACATAACTAGTTGGGCACTTGTCTGATAAAGCACTAATGACCCCTACGCCTGGTCTCCACGCATGCCCCGGTTTTTTCATAACCGAGAAGGTATTCGGACACACTCCGGACTCTAGGGTCCCGAGGTTGAAGCGAAAAGGTCGGCAAAGACAAACGATCTACAATCCGGCTAGAAGGCATTTTACATGTCATTTTAAAATACATCGTCAAATTGACTGATTGTACTCCTCTTCAATCCCGTCTAGCAGGCTGTCTAATTTACAGTCCTGTTGGGAATATTTCGCGGCCAACTCTACTTGGCCGTACATCAGGCTCACAGGGATCTCCTTCCCATCAGGCCCCACAGGTCCGACCTCGGCCATGTGGTTTGGGTCAGCCTTCGGGTACCGCGTCTTCACCATGGCCCAGGCCTCCCTGGTGCCTTGACGGCAGGCCGATATCTTCCACAGACGGAGATGCCGCCGTACTCCCTGAAGCTTCTCAGCAAGCCCTCCAAGACCCTCGGGTAGGGAGACGGAAGGCCATAAGGCCTGCACGACGCCGCTCATCGCCTGCCGAACACGTTCGTGCAGCTGCAGCAGCTCGGGAAGAGGGTCTCCCGTGGAACCAGGCATCTCCTACGCTGGACGACCTATGAGCACACCTACAGACACATTTCTGTCAATCGACTTCCTCGTTGAATTCTTCTTTTCAAAGGAATTTGCTCAAGCACTTACTATAAATGCCGCGACGAAGCCGCTGATTCTCCTTCACGGAGCCAGACAGCTGGGCCCGAACATCTTTCAGCTCTTCTCCTAGCTGGGTGTGGGCATCTTGGAGCTTGTTCCTCTCCTGTTGCACCTTCATAAGCACCCTCTCGCCGGCCTTCAGCTGACGCAGTAGCTGTTGCTTGTCCGGATCTAGTCCGGCGCCCTCTGCAATATTATTGTCAGATTTACGCACACGCCGCACTTTGTTAACTACTTAACTTTTCGAAGTACGTATTACCAGCGGGGGTCTCTGTGGCTCCCCCTGTGGCGGCCAGTGCGGCCTCAAGTTGGGCCTTGCACTCTTGAAGCTCCTGGGACAGGTGGGTATTCTTCTCCGTAAGATCCTGCATAATAAATGATCCTTAAATCAGTTATTTTAACTATTTTAAGTCCCGGGGGCTACTGGCATATATAACTATTAAAATTACTTACCCGTATGTCCTTCACATACTGCTCGGTGGCTCTGGTTAAACCATCTTGAGCGGCACGGAGGTGCGCGTCTCCCGCATCAAAGGCATTCAACGCCTCCGGGGAGAAACACGCGTCACGAAGAACTGTCCGGCGACGCCTGTGATTCATGGCGCTCTCCACCTCAGACCGGGTGGCGGACAGCCTGTCGGCATCCTCCGTCGGAGGAGCATCCGGCTCATGCCTTGTGTTTGCCTCCCCTTCCGGACCACGCGTTGGAGCATGGCTGGCGGAGGCTTGATTGGCAACCTCTCCGGACACTGTCCGGCGAGCGCTCTTTCTCCTAGAAAAGTTATGAGCATTAATATACCTCCTAGGGATCCTTCCCTTAAAAACAACAGTGCGTCGAACCGTTGCGGCGACGTTTTGATTCGCGTCGCACTCCTCTTCCGCCTGCTGGGCCAAACTGACCCTTGCTGGTCAGCCACCGCGGGTTCGGCTTCCCGCCTTAAAGGCACCTCCTGCGATGCGCCATCAGTATAGGATGGATCAAATGATGGTGTCAAGACCTCGGTCGTAGTCACCTGGGAGGCCGGAAACAAACCGGGGTAGTCAGCCGTAATGGCGACTAGAGCATTGTCCATGCTAAGTTGGTGGAACACCCCGTCAATCAGCTCCACCTTTATGTCCGGATCCTCTTCGAAGGCCGGATCAAGGGATCATTCCGGATCCTCGGGCTGTGAAGTTAGGCTTTGTATGCCCTCCACATCCCGGCGCAGCTCCTGCGTCGAAATCACAAAGTAAGATACTTGACTTTGGAAGTATGGATCGGGTAGATAAACGTCCGCTTACCCAGCTCCGAGGGTTATTCATGGAGAATCCATTCAATGGACTCGTGCGGAGGAAGTCCTCCTCCTCCCCCTTGTACAAGCCGGACAGGATCTTTGCCAGATCGGCTGCCAAGCCTGGCCCTCTACGGCCATGACTGGTGGCGTCATCTTCCCCGTTGAAATCCCACATAGGGTGGCCCCTATATTGGAGCAGTTGCACCCCTCGCATAATGCACGTGGCCATGATTCCAATCATGGTCAATCCGGAGTGGGCCAGTAACCTAATCCGGCCCATCAGATAATGGACGCTCCCATCATCCTCCCGTTGAGGGCTCCGCGGACGCCAACCCAGGCGTTTCTTCAAGGGAGCATTGCTGAACTCTGAGAGGCCGATCCGAACTGGATCCGGCAGAGGGGCGTCCTCCATGTAGAACCATTCCGTAGGCCAGTCTTCGGACGCCTTCTTCGGGGTGCCGGATAGATATCCGGTCCCGGCGATGCGCCATATTTCGGCTCCGCCCACTTGATATATCGACCCCTCGTGAGAACGGGGTACGAGGCAAAACAATCTCTTCCATAGCGCAAAATGGGGCTCGATGCCCAAGAACAGCTCGCAAAGAGCTACAAAGCCTGCGATGTGCAAAAGGGAGGCAGGTGTAAGGTGGTGAAGCTGGAGTCCATAGAACTCCAGGAGCCCCCGGAGAAACGGATGTATGGGAAATCCGAGTCCCCTTATTAGATAAGGGACGAAGCATACCCGCTCTCCTTTGGAAGGGTTGGGGACGCTCTCCGTCTGCTTTCCACCCCTGAAGGTGGCCAGTCCGGCTCGAACCGGAACCATGAAGGCTGGGGGAAGATATCCCTCGGTTTGGAGTGCCACTAGCTTGCTGTGTGGAACTGAGCATCTCCCCCAATCTCCTGGCTTAGGGCTGGGAGTGCGAGAGGAGGAGCCGCGTCGACTATCCATGATAGAATGGATTTTTGTCAGAGGCGCTTCGATGAGTACTTGCGGAAGGAGGAGGATGTGAGTTGGATCTAGATCCTCGCCTCTCTTATAGGCGGCTCGTTCGCACGGCTAGGGGGTAAAATGTAAAAATACCCTAGCTTTTCGCATTCATACGACACGTGGAAGAAGGCCATTATTGGGCGTAGAAGCCAAGGAGCGCAACATTTATAAGGAAGCCGGACACTATTCGACAGGAACATGAAGTTTGAAGGAGAACCCGCCTTGCAACGCCGAAGACAATGTACGCGCCGGACTCGTCGTCGTTGAAGCCTGGTTCGGGGGCTACTGAGGGAGTCCCAGACTAGGGGGTGTCCGGACAGCCGAACTATCATGATCGGCCGGACTCCAAGACTATGAAGATACAAGATTGAAGACTTCGTCCCGTGTCCAGATGGGACTTTCCTTGGCGTGGAAGGCAAGCTTGGCGATAGGGATATGTAGATCTCCTACCATTGTAACCGACTCTGTGTAACCCTAGCCCTCTCCGGTGTCTATATAAACCGGATGGCTTTAGTCCGTAGGACGAACAACAATCATACCATAGGCTAGCTTCTAGGGTTTAGCCTCCTTGATCTCGTGGTAGATCTACTCTTATAACACACATCATCAATATTAATCAAGTAGGACGTAGGGTTTTACCTCCATCAAGAGGGCCCGAACCTGGGTAAAACATCGTGTCCCTTGTGTCCTGTTACCATCCGCCTAGACGCACAGTTCGGGACCCCCTACCCGAGATCCGCCGGTTTTGACACCGACACCCGCCTTGCAATGCCGAAGACAATATGCGCGCCGGACTCGTCGTCATTGAAGCCTGGTTCAGCGGCTACTGAGGGAGTCCTGGATTAGGGGGTGTACGGATAGCCGAACTATCACCATTGGCCGGACTCCTGGACTATGAAGATACAAGATTGAAGACTTCATCCCGTGTCCGGATGGGACTTCCCTTGGCGTGGAGGGCAAGCTTGGCGATACGGATATGTAGATCTCCTACCCTTGTAACCGACTCTGTGTAACCCTAACCCTCTCCGGTGTCTATATAAACCGGAGGGTTTTAGTCCGTAGGACAAACAACAATCATACCATAGGCTAGCTTCTAGGGTTTAGCCTCTTCGATCTCATGGTAGATCTACTCTTGTACTACCCATATCATCAATATCAATCAAGCAGGAGTAGGGTTTTACCTCCATCGAGAGGGCCCGAACCTGGGTAAAAACATCGTGTCCCTTGTCTCCTGTTACCATCCGCCTAGACCCACAGTTCGGGACCCCCTATCCGAGATCCGCCAGTTTTGACACCGACACCGAGGGTGATAGCATGTCCATTATTCTTGGTAGACCCTTTTTGAATACTGCAAGGGTTGTTATTGATTGCAACAAAGGCAATGTCACTTTTCATGTTAATGGTAATGAGCATATGTGTCAGCATTCTGGGAACGGGGGTACCCAGACTTGCGTGTCTGCGGCCTGCGGCGTGGATCAAGGAGTGGCCCAGTACAGCCCATCTTCATCAACGCATGCTCAAGACCCTCGTGAGGGGCCAAACCTCGCGGGGCGGACGACAGGAGGCTTCCTCAGGCACGGCCTCGTCAGGCTGGCTCACGAGGAGGCGGAGAGATCAAGGCGGGGTACCTCATGAGGTGCCCGTGATGCAAGCCATGACGACCAAGGCCAAGCGGGCGCCAGGCGGGCGCCGGCCTGCACAGAGTCCTTGTTTCCTCTTTGGTGCAAAGGGGGCACGTGCAGGCGAGAGTATCAAGCAAAGGCAACCATATCGGTGCAACAAGACCAAGACCAGCAGGACGGCAGAACGGAGGTCCTCGTGGATCCCAAGCTAGCGCCATCGTCAGGGTCTTTAGCAGGCGAGGACCAACTTTAGTCAGGATCAGTGTACTAGATGTTCCCCTTCAAAATGGCCAATTGTTAGCGCCCTTCCCGCTCAATATTTGGGGAGAGGCCTAGGGCCTCCACCTATAAATAGGACTAGCTACCCATAGGGTAGGGGCATCGAAAGAACAGGGATAGAAAGACAAAGAGAGAGAGAGAGAAGCGACTGAACTCCTCCTAGCAGTTCATCGCACCAGCCAAGAACAGACCCTCGCGAGGCTGTTCTTCCATTGTACTATTCCTCATCAGCCCCAGAGGCAATCCACACACCACAAACTGGAGTAGGGTATTACACCACAATGGTGGCCTGAACCAGTATAAATCTCGTGCCCCTTGTGTTGTTCTTCGTGTAGTTGTAGATCCTTGCGAGGCGGCGAGACATGGGCAGGCAGGATGTGTGATCTCCGCGTACACCCCAGTGTTCAAACCTTAAGGGTCTGCCGGAACCCGAAATCCGACATTTGGCGCGCCAGGTAGGGGTGTGCCGGAATCTGCCTTCCGTCGCCTCGTGTTTCGCTGCCCGTTGCATCCATGTCAGATGCTCGTCGAGCCCGCGCCGAGCGCCGGGCCGCTCTCGCCACTCGCATCGCCCAGATGGCCCCCGTCGGCGGGCGCCCTCGCCGTTCCCCGTCGCCTGCCGTCAACGCCGCCATCGGCCCGGCGGGGAACGAGCAGCAGGCGTCGTCCCTGCATCCTTCAGTGCGGCGAGAAGGCCGCACCGCCACCCCGTCACTGACTCCGGCCGGCTCCTCGTCCCACGCCCGTCGCGCTCCTGCGGACGTGCACGCCGCGCTGCTCCTGGCGCGGGAGCTCCTGCACTACCGTCCCGTCGATGACCTCTACGACGAGTGGCTCGCCCGCATCACCGAGCTTGTCAGCGCCGCCGGGGGCTCCCCTGCGCCATCCCTCTCGCTGCACCGCGCCCCGCCCTGCGCGGGCGACGAAGCTCCGGGGGCGCCTCAGCCGCCTCCCCCTCAAGAAGGCGCCTTGGCCCCAAGGCACGCGGCCCCTGGGCGGAACCCACTCCGTCCGGCGCGAGCACAGCAAGAGAAAAGCTGCCAAGAGATCCCTCGTCCCCAAGAAGCCGCTCGTGTGCTCCCCGCACCGGCCCGGCACGAACGCGCACCTGCTCCAGCGCATCAAGACCCCGCGCTGCACCTAGCGGCAGCACACAGAGACCCGCAAGATCAAGCTCTCCATCACCCAAGGCCTCCTGCGGCCACTGCAGGCTACTGTGCCTTCTCCGCCGAGCTGCGCAGCGTGGCCTGGCCGGGCAAGTTCAAGCCAGACCTGCCCCCACGCTATGATGGCACGGCTAACCCTGCGGAGTTCCTCCAGCTCTATGAGCTGGGCATCAAAGCCGCCAACAGGGACGAGAAGGTCATGGCAAACTGGTTCCCCATGGCACTCAAAGACGGCACCCGCACCTGGCTCCTGAACCTGGCTCCTGGCACGATATCCTCCTGGGACGAGATGCGCACCTGATTCATCGCCAACTTCCAAGGCACCCGCGACCGGCCCCCGGCCATGAGCGACTTGCGTCGCATCAAGCAGCAGCCGGGAGAGACCGTGTAGAAGTTCATCCAGCGCTTAAACAACGCTCGCCTTAAGATCCCCAAGGTGTCTGAGGAGGCCATCATCTCGGCCTTCTCCGATGGCGTGCGTGACATCAAGATGAAGGAGGAGCTTGCGATCCTTGAGGACCTGTGCACCTCCGTGGAGCTGTTCAATCTGGCGACCAAGTGCGCTAGGGCTGAGGAAGGGCGCCTTTCCCTCCTCGAGCTGCCAGCTGCTGACCCAGAAGAGAAGAAGCCCAAGGCCAAGGACGTAAAGCGCAAGGGGGCTGCCGTGCTTGCAGCAGAGCCGGACACCAAGCAAGGCAGAGATCAACCTGAGTCATCCAAGGGCAGCCGGTACTGCGTGTACCACGACCTCCACACCCACAACACCAACGAATGCCAAGAGCTCAGGGCCGTGCGAGACGTGCGTGTCGGCCAGCGCCCCGAGCGCGGCGACCGGGGATATGGCCGAGGAGGAGGAAGAGGCGAAGGACGATGGGAAGACCGTGGCCCTCGCCAAGGGTGGCGTGACCGGCCTCGCGAGGACCGCTGGCAGAACCAGCCTCGTGAGGGAGGTTGGAGAGACCCACCTCGTGAGGGGGGCTGGAGGGACCAGCCTCATGAGGATCGCCCGCAAGGCAATGCAGGCCTCTCTCCTCTACCACCACAGCCGAGGAGGAATGAAGACCATCATCAGGACGAGGGGGCTGGAGGCTTCCAGGAGCCACGCGCAATCGCTTGTATCTTGGGCGGCGCTCAAGCCCCGGCATCTCAGCGCATCTTCAAGCAGTTTGCTCGCGAAGTGAATGCAGTCCTTCCCAAGCTTGAGGCCACACGACCTCTCAGGTGGTCGGCGCGCGCTATCACGTTCAGCTCAGCGGATCAGCTCAAGTGCGCGGCCACAGCCGGAGTCCTCCCGATGCTTTGTTCCCCAATCATCAGCAATGTGCAAGTCACTGGGACCCTCATCGATGGCGGAGCAGGGCTCAATGTCCTATCCGTCGAGACGTTCAACAATCTCCAAGTGCCCTACAATCAGCTGCAGCCAACCAAGCCTTTCTCAGGAGTCACTGACGGTTCCACGGTTCCAATAGGGCAGGTCCGCCTTCCTGTTACCTTCGGGAAGCGCGACAACTACCACACCGAGCTCATTGACTTCGACATCGCTCACATCCGCCTGTCGTACAATGCCATCCTCGGGTACCCAGTCCTGGCCAAGTTCATAGCCGTGACCCATCCTGGCTACAATGTCCTCAAGATGCCAGGAAGCGGTGGGGTCATCACTATGCCTTGTGAAGAGAGAGACGTTGTGTGTTCTCTGGAACGTGCTTTCCAAGCCGCATCAATTGAAGACATAGATCACAGGAACGGGAGGCTTCCCAAGGTTGCTCCTAAGAATAAGAAGACATCGCTTGGCCCGACCCCTCGGAAGGTAGGCCCCTCAGGGTCCGCGCCTGTTCAGGGGGCACCTCCTTCTGTCGCATAGGAAGGCGCGCCCGGCGCCCTCCTCGGGCAAGGCTCGGGGGCTCTCTTCTGGAGGGCCATCGACTTTGCTAGGATCACGAGGGAGGCGCTCGGGCACCACTTGGAGGCGTGCTTCAACGCACGTTTCCCTCAGGAGGAAGCAAAGCAAGGAGGGCCAAACCCTCAGGAATTCGTCGGCCAGATCATTCAGGAGCTGCAGGAGTCAAGAGTCATGAGTGGCAGTCGTCGCTTACCCGCCGTAGCCCCCCATCCAGGCGAGGATGGCGGGCTGCGCGTCTGCACTGACATACCGGGACTCAACCGAGCCGCCTCTCAGGAGCGCCTCTGGCCCTCACGCGTGGGACGCTGCGAAGGTCCACCCCACAACTATGTTCGCATGCCTTACGGCCTGCCGAACACGGCTGCTGTGTGTCAGCGCCTCATGAGGAGCATCTTGGAGGCTCAAGTGGTCAGGCACTCCGCAGTCCTGGCGGAGATGGAGATGGTCCGCGAGGAGCCACCAGCGCCTCCGGAGCCTCCCGAGGCCCCTTGGCCTGGGGGTCGTGAAGATCGTCTCCTGCAGCGCACGCCGTCCGCTACTTCAGCATCCCTCCATCTTCAGCATCATCAGGTGACATCCCTCGAAGTTTCATTTTCAGCTAGGAGCGCCCCCCCAGGGCTGCATCATTCCCAGGCCGCGTGGGTCCGTCCCTGCGGCATGTATCCCTTTAGTTCACGTTTTCAGCTTACTTTATCGGCGGCGCCCCTCGGGCTGCATTATCCCCAAGCTACCCGGGCCAGACCCGGTGGCGTGTATCCCTCTCGCATTTATTCGGGTCATGCGTTTGACCCATCATGATCGTTGTTTGACGCCTACCTATGGCACCCTTCTTTCTTCATGTCGGCCGCTTGCATGTTAAAGGGGGGTACCTGAGCATCGCGACTCATGGGCTCTTACTGGCTCTCCAACCCTCACCCTCTGGCCTTGTCCACGGCATCGCGACCTGGCATACCAGCGACGGCTGAGCCCGCTCGAGGGCCGGGACCCGAGGATGTAGAGCACCGACATCTAACCAGATTTGCAGGAACACATTACAAGTAAAGGCCCAGAGCCAGGCGCAACCCGCCTTGAGGTAGGGCCCTGTGAGTCCCGCGTTGGCTCACGTTTGCCCAGATACACCTCGTTAGACCCTACCGTGCCAGCCACGTGTCAGGGCGGGGCTGTACACGCCCCGGGGGCTCCTCCCGGAGGGGAGCCCCCTCCCACACACTAGTGGAAGCACCATGCTCCGCGCTGGCTGACGACACTGCCGAGGAGCGGCTATGCCCGTACACATACGAAAGTGCTATGCTCCGCGCTGGTGATAAACAACTAAGGGTGGCCCCCGGCCGCATCAACCTCAGGGAGCCCAGAGCTCAATGTCTGGCCTCATCGTAACGCCTCCCCTCGGGAGTGCTGCGCAAGGGGGCTGGGCACGGGGCTACACCTGGGTCACGCCCAGGAGCACGCCACCCAGCCAGGCCCCTCGGGCCTGGTTCGTCGCACGCCTCTCCCCGAGCAGAGCCAAGGTACGAAGGTCGTTTGAATGTCAAGGGGGGCCCCTGAGCATCGCGACTCAGGAGCCTAACTGGTCATGTAGCCCCTCACCCCTTAGTTCCGAAAGGCTAACGGTGCTTGAGGTATGCGTGGGGCCGGGCTCTGCCAATGTAGAACGGTAAATTCACCCATACATTTCACCTCCCTACTTGTTGTTCGTGCGTCAAGGGGGACTCCTGAGCATCGCGACTCAGGAGCCTAACTTTTCATGTAGCCCCTCACTCCTTGGTCCCGTCCTGGTTTCCGGTCGGGGCTAACGGCGGTTGAGGTATGCGCGGGGCCGGGCTGTGCCGACGTAGAACACAAGCAAGTAGGAAGGAAAAACGCAGATCTCAAGGAATTCAAAAGCAAATATTACAGTTCATAGAGTACTTTGACAACGCCAAACACAAGTTTAAACGCCTCCACGAGGCAGGATGCATGTTGCAGGAATTAAAAGCAGGACGGGAGCCGCGAAGGGGTCACTTTCTGGCGGCGCCATCGCTGGTGATGGAGCTGCGCTGGGCGACTTCGCCTCGTGGAGCCTCAGGATCGGCAGCGCCTCGCTTTGGCTTGGTGCTGAAAGCCCGGAACTTCGCCAGCAGAGCCTCCGCTCGACCCTTCACGGCCTCAGCAGCGACGGTGGCAAGCTCGCTGCTCACGGGCTCCAGCAGGTTGTCAAGGTCAACGTCGGGGTCGCAAAGGTAGACGTGGGTGAAGACGCGCGTCAGCGCTACATAAGAAAGGACACGCGCCTCAGCCTCAGCTGTGGGGCCAAGGCCGAGGGCGACATCTTCAAGGGCGCGGACCAGGAAGGGAAGCAGCTTGGCGGGGCCGTCCTCGGCGCCGGCCAGCGGGCTTTCCAGGCCGCTGTCATAGAGCGACTTCAGCAAGGTGCGAGCCTTCACCTCCAGCTTCGCGAAGGCCGCGCGGTCCTCGGCCAGGACCCGCGCCTTGCCGTCCAGCTCGATCCTCTTCGCCTCCAATGCCTGCTCCAGCGCACCCAAGCGGCCATGGCGTTCATCGGGTTTGGCATCCCGGTCCTTCACGGCAGCCTCACGAGCCTTCATGTCTTCCTCCTTCTCCTGGCGGACGCGGGCCTCCTTGGCAAGCTGGTCGCGCAAGCCTTGCATCTCACTCTCCAGCGCCTCGCAGCAACCTCGGACATTTGCTACCTCACCCAAGGCGGCGTCGCGAGCAGCCTTCGCCCCAAGGATGGCCTGCTTCTCCTCGTCGCAAGTTGTCGCGGCCTGAGCCAGCGCCACTCAGACTGAAGCATCAGAGCAGACCCAACCAGAGGCCAGCTCCAGGCGCCCGGACACCAAGCGAGGGTCGGCGCCCAGAAGATCTTTCTGCAGCCGGTCCAGCTCAGCAACAGCACGATCCAGGACAGTAGAAGGAGTCGGAGAGATGGCAGTTGGCGGAGTAGGAGGAGAAGACGGCAGCGTAATCACAGCACCATGAGTCAGGACCTTCTGCGCCCCGACGACTGCGGCAGTGGCATCAGGCAAGGACACCTCGGGAGTCGCTTGGGCCATGGGGGCTGAGCTCGCTCCAGCTAGCCCCGCCAGACCTCACGAGGATGACCGGGCAGGAGAGGCCCGCGTCTTGCCGCCCCCTTCTCCCGTGGGTGGGGGTGCTGCCCCGGATGAAGCCTCAGGAGCCCCCTTCAGCTTCTTTGCCGCAGGCACCGGCCTAGCCAAGGAATATGGACGTCAAGCCTCAACAATGAAGCAAGAAGCAAAACGAGAATCGAGCACTTACTCGTCATCGCTCGCAGGCTCAAGCAACCTCCGGTCGAACTTGAAGCCCGAGAGCCAGATGCTGGGATCAACCTCAAGAGGCTCGGGAGCAGGAGGCGCGTCTGTAGATCGCCTCGGAGCCGGAGCAGACCCGCGGGGAACCAGCCCCGTCCTATCCTTCTTCGAGATCAGGGGCGAGCTCTCACCACCCTGCTCGTCGCCGTCCTCGTCGTCATCAGGCATGAGGCAAGGAGTGCGAGACCTACGCCGAGGGAGGGGCGCTCTCGACTCACCGTTGGTCGCCTCTGAATCGGGCTCCTATTCCTCCTCCTCTTCTTCCTCCTCTTCGCTGGAGTCGCCGGAGGATATGTTCACCGTCGCCAGGGCCGCCGGGTCCTCAGGAACCTCCGCGGGGACAAGCATGTCCCCATTGAAAGCGGACATGGAGTTCACCACCTGCTCCCAATCATCCCGAAGGAACAGGGGCACGGGAGCATCCTCCAACCTCGCCACGTTCCCCCAACCAAGGATTGGAGGACCGCGGCCATATCCTCGTCGGCCAGGACTTTGGGGTTCGAGCGAAGGGTGGCATCCCCCCCCCCCGAGCTTCCACAGCGGAAGCGAGTGTTCCCAGAGCGGAGCCACCCGGTGCTCCAGGAACTCCCTCAGGAGCGACGCCCCGGTCAGTTTCACCGTCGCCATGTTGTCCGGCCACAGGTCCGCGTCCATCCTCTCCAGCACCAGCTTCGCGCGGGGATCAACGAGCTCCACGTGGGACCAAGCATCAACAGACTTGGGCTGCCCCATGGGCAGAATCAGCCGGGAGTGGATGCGCCCAGCATCCACCATGACCCACTTGCTCCTGAAGCCCTCAATTCTCTTCCCGGGCTTCGAGATGGCATTAGAGCTGCCATGTGCGACAAAGCTCGCGCACGTGGTGATGGGGCCGCGGGAGACCCGGAGGTAGAAGTAATGGCGCAACAAGGCCACCGAAGGCCTCACCCCGACATGAGCCTCGCAGTAGTAGGCGAAAATCGCTAGGAGAAGAACAGAGTTGGGATGGAGGTGCAGAGCTTGCAGGTTGTAATGATGGAGAACGGAAAGGAAGAACTCAGAAAAAGGGGGCACCAGACCGACGGCGATGGCGCTCACGAAGAGCAGGTAGAAGGTGCTTCCCCTTCCCTCAGGAAGGGCGGAGCCAACCTTGAGCGCGGCCGCCCCGTCGTTGCCTTGCGCCGCCATCATCTGGCGCGTCCGAGCAAGGTTCTTCTCCGACACATTCGGAGGATCTAGAGCGGGCGAGTACCATGCTCCGGCTGGGGTCTGGCGAGGCGCCGTGCCTTGCTAGGATGCAGGGTTGGAGTAGATCTGGGGATTTCGGAAGCAAGAAGGACAGGGGCGAGAAAGGGGATCTGGGCAGTGAAGGAGAAGGCAAAGAAGGTAAGCCTAGACGGGTACTGCTACCTTATCAATTTGTGCAGTTGCCGAGGCGTCGTGGGGGAGCCAGGACGCCCACGTCCGATCAACCGCCACGCGACGCCTAAGGCCGCAGGCTATTGGGGCCCGCGGCGCTTCGCACTTGCCTCTTCGCTTCTCTGCTAAGCCAAGTCCAAGCGCGCCTTGGGCCCGGGGGCTACTGTCGGCGTTCTGGGAATGGGGGTACCCAGACTTGCCTGCCTGCGGCCTGCGGCATGGCTCAAGGAGTGGCCCGGTACGGCCCATCTTCATCAACGCATGCTCAAGACCCTCGCGAGGGGCCAAGCCTCGCGGGGCGGACGACAGGAGGCTTCCTCAGGCACGGCCTCGTTAGGCTGGCTCACGAGGAGGTGGAGAGATCAAGGCGGGGTACCTCACGAGGTGCCCGTGACGCAAGCCATGACGACCAAGGCCAGGCGGGCGCCAGGCGGGTGCCGGCCTGTGCAGAGTCCTTGTTTCCTCTTTGGTGCAAAGGGGGCACACGCAGGCGAGAGTATCAAGCAAAGGCAACCATATCGGTGCAACAAGACCAAGATCAGCAGGACGATAGAACGGAGGTCATCGTGGAGCCCAAGCCAGCGTCATCGTCAGGGTCTTTGGCAGGCGAGGACCAACTTTAGTCAGGATCAGTGTACTAGATGTTCCCCTTCAAAATGGCCAATTGTTGGCGCCCTTCCCGCTCAATATTTGGGGAGAGGCCCAGGGCCTCCACCTATAAATAGGACTAACCACCCACAGGGTAGGGGCATCGAAAGAACAGGGATAGAAAGACAGAGAGAGAGAGAGAGAAGCGGCTGAACTCCCCCTAGAAGTTCATCGCACCAGCCAAGAACAGACCTTCACGAGGCTGTTCTTCCATTGTAATGTTCCTCATCAGCCCCAGAGACAATCCACACACCACAAACTAGAGTAGGGTATTACACCACAATGGTGGCCTGAACCAGTATAAATCTCGTGTCCCTTGTGTTGTTCTTCGTGTAGTTGTAGATCCTTGCGAGGCGGCGAGACATGGGCAGGCAGGAGGTGTGATCTCTACGTGCACCCCAGTGTTCGAACCTTAAGGGTCTGCCGGAACACGAAATCCGACAATACGGTACACTTTCCGAGGAAACAACCTCAAGTCCACAGTATCAATTCTATTGGAAAATTTCCAACAATTACTATTGGAGGTTTTGAATTTCCTCTCCTACTGTCAAGAAGAAATATGATATTCTATTTTTGGGGATTTGCATATCCCTGTTGAGGTAACTTAGTGTTATTCGAAAATTCTCCGGTTTCATGCAATTCGAAAAGAGTTTGTTAACAAGACTTGATCAACCTTGTTAGTGGATTCCTTTTGATGAGCATGAGATGGTTGAAGTTAGAAAGCACAACTCTCTGTATCATCCTTTTACTTTCTGTTATTTAGTTTAAATAAAGCAAAAATAGTATTTTCTGTCTGTTTTTTGAATTATCCTTGCAATAAAAAAATACCCCGAAAATAAAAGTTCTCCAAATGTCCCGAAAATGAAATATGATTTTTTTTGTAGAATATTTAGGAATATCTGGCACTGAGAACACACCAGCGGGACCCACCATATGGCCACGAGGGTCCAGGGTGCGCCACCTCCCTGGGCATGCCCCTTGCCTCGTGGGCCCCATGTGGACCCCCTCCACTTATTCCTGCACCCACACACTTCGTCTTCCTCCAGAAAAAATCCCCCCATAGCTCAAACCCGTGTTCTAGCTCATCTTGCTGCCATTTTCGATCTCCTTGCTCAAAGCTCCATTCACAAAACTGTTTTGGGGGATTGTTCTTCGGTATGTGACTCCTCCAATGGTCCAATTAGTTTTTGTTCTAGTGCTTTATTTATTGCAAATTGTTGCTGCTTAGGTGACCCTGTTCTTGAGCTTGCATGTCAAATTTATATGGTCCTAAGTAGTTCTAATGCATGATATAGTCTCTAGGCACTTGTGGGAGTAGTTGCTATCAATTTTGTTGAGTTTTGTTCACTTTTATTTTGAGTCACTAGAAATTTCAGAAATTTTCAGAGGAATAAAATGTTGAAGAGATTGTTGAGAGGCTATTCGAGTCGAAGCTCGAAGGATAAGCAAAATGAGGAAAATAAAAAGCCCAAATACAATCTTCCTCGCACTGCTGAGGTTTGGCCGTGCGAATGGCCTTGCGAAGAATTCTTGAGAGCCGCCGGAATTTATGATGATTTTTATTACCTGGCTGAGAATGCAGGCCTCATCGACTTCTCCACAACCAGCGCAAACAATATCTCCTACTCACTAATATTTTCGTGCAAAATTTTTACTTTCATGCTAAGAAATCACCACCTTCAGTGGAATTTCACTTAGATGATGAGGTTAAGGAAATTTCACTATATGATTGTTGTCGGGTCTGTAAGATACCCTTTGCGGGCAGAATAGAGGAACCACATCGTAATGATGTGGAGGGGTTTATTGATACAATTGTTGTAGGGGAAACGAGGAAGGTTTCCGATGCAAGAATTACTAGCATACATTTTCCTGTTCTACGTTACTTTGCAATATTTGCTAGTAGATGCTTAATTGGTCGCGGGAACAGTGGAAATCTTAGTGCTCCTGATATTGTTATTTTGCGCCATGCTTTGTTTCGTGATACAACTTTCAGTTTAGGCGCTATTATTGTTAAACGATTAAGTCTGAACCATACAAAGGGCCCCATCTTCGGCGGCATCTTTGCTTCGGGCCTTGCTGCACACTTTGAGATACCTATTAGGCATTATGAGAAACAAGAAAAGTTGCTGCCTCCTGTTTTTCTAGATTACAAGAGTATAGTAGCACATGACTTTATTGTTAAAGATAAGAAGAAGATGCTTAAGTATAAATTGATATTTGATAAAAATTACTGTGAGATTATTACCTTGCCTGCACCCTCTCTGTTTAACATACTTCTAGGCACGTACCTCATCTTACCCGAAGCCATTTATGCGTACTGGAGCCTGACACAAGTTCCAGAGCCTGAGCCGGAGCCACCACTTGACCCTTATCGATAGTCTGTTTATCAGTGGGATCCGGAGGAGATCGCCAACCAGTCACACCCAGAGGACACTCCTCCGTACACCGGAGAGGGCAGCTTTCATCCGTGGCCCGGACCAACTTAGGACAAAAAGCCTAAGCTTGGGGGAGTACGTATTTCTCACCGACATTACATTCATGTTCACACACTCATTCTAGTTGTCGGTGCTCATACTTTTTCATTGTACTATCCATGCTAGTTTATTCTTTTCTAAGCTTCTTCTTGCGTCTTTGAATAACCTTAAGAAAAAACAAAAGAATTAGTTGTAGCTTTCAGCTAGCTTACTTTCCATGCCCGCAGTAGTAGTAATTAAAAGAAAACCCAAAAATATTTCTCGTTCTTCTTTTGCTTGTTGGGAGCTTTCCCGTGTAAATAGTTTTATTTCTTTTCTTTGGGGGTCGAGAGGAGAAGACCATGATGAAAGTGTTGAAGTGGCTCTTATATGCATTACTGTTGATTTAACAAAGATCCCGTGTTACCTCGTCTTCTCATGTGTATTAAATGCTTGCAGATTCCAGCTTAGTCCAATGCACGTGCACTATTATTATTATCCACACTGTTTGGTCGTGCGAGTGAAAGGCAATAATGACGATACATGATGGACTGATTAAGATGAGAAAAGCTGCTATGAACTCAACCTATCTTGTTTTTATAAATATGATTAGTTCATCATTCCTGATTCGGCCTATTATGAATGAAACATGTTTGCAATGACAATTAGGGATTATAGTTGCTCATACCATGCTTAATTAGCTAGGAGTTTATAATGGTTTACCTTGCGTGCCAACATGCTATTAAAATGGTTGTGATGTGGTATGATAGGGTGGTATCCTCCTTTGAACGATTCAAGTGGCTTGACTTGGCACATGTTCACGCATGTAGTTGAAACTAAATAAACATAGCCTCCATGATATTTATGTTCATGGTGATTTATATCCTACTCATGCTTGCACTCAGTGTTGATTAATTTTAATGCATGTTCATGAATGTTGTCGCTCTCTAGTTGGTCGCTTCCCAGTCTCTTTCCATCCTTCACTTGTACTAAGAGGGAATACTGCTCGTGCATCCACTTCCATAAACCCCAAAGTTATTCCGTATGAGTCCACCATACCTTCATATATGCGGTATTTACTTGCCGTTCCAAGTAAATTTGTATATGCCAAACTCTAAACCTTCAAATGAAATTTTGTTTTGTATGCTCGAATAGCTCATGTATCAACTAGGGTTGTCTATATCTTCCATGCTAGGTGGGTTATTCTCACGAGGAGTGGACTCTGCTCATCACTCACGAGAAAATGGCCAGTAACTGGGATGCCCAGTCCCATGCTCAAATCAAATTAATTGCAAACAAAACTCCCCCGGGATTGTTGTTAGTTGGAGGCACCCGTTGTTTCGGGCAAGCCATGGATTGATGCTTGTTGGTGGGGGGGAGTATCAACTTTACCATTCTGTTCGGGAACCGCCTATAATGTGTGTAGCATGGAAGATATCGAGATCTCTTGGTTGTTATGTTGACAAGGAAAGTATGCCACTCAAAATATTATTTATCTCTATTTCAAAACTCGAGCTCTGGCACCTCTACAAATCCCTGCTTCCCTCCATGAAGGGCCTATCTATTTTCTTTTATGTTGAGTCATCACCCTCTTATTAAAAAGCACCAGTTGGAGAGCACCATTGTCATTTTCATGCATTACTAGTAATTTACATTGAGTATGACTGTGACTGGATCTCTTTTACCATGAATTACAATGTCTAGTCAGTCCTTGATCTTCAGAGGTGCTCTGCATTTATGTTTTGCTGTCTCAGAAAGGGCTAGCAAGATACCATCTTGTTATATCATATTATGATTGTTTTGGGAAAGTGTTGTCACCCGAGATTTATTATTATTGCTCGCTAGTTGATTATTCCATTGATATGAGTAAACATGAGACCTAAGTGTTATTGTGAATATGGTTAGTTCATAATCTTTGCTGAAAACTTGAATGTTGCCTTTACATATTTACAACAACAAGAGCAAATAGAGTTTGTAAATATTTTTCTTTATCACTCTCAGTTTGTCAACTGAATTGCTCGAGGACAAGTAAAGCTTTAAGCTTGGGGGAGTTGATACGTCCCCATCATATCTACTTTTCCAAACACTTTTTCCCTTGTTTTGGACTCTAACTTGCATGATTTGAATGGAACTAACTCGGACTGACGCTGTTTTCAGCAGAATTGCCATGGTGTTATTTTTGTGCAGAAATAAAAGTTCTCTGAATGACCTGAAACTTCACGGGACAATATTTTTGGAATAAATAAAAAATACTGGCGAAAGAATCAACACCAGGGGGCCCACACCCTACCCACGAGGGTGGAGGGCGCACCCACCCCCCTGGGGCATGGCCCCCTGCCTCGTGGGCCCCCTGTAGCTCCATAGACCTCAACTCCAACTCCATATATTCACGTTCGGGGAGAAAAAATTAGAGAGAAGGATCCATCGTGTTTTACGATACGGAGCCACTTCCAAGCCCTAATCTTTGTCGGGAGGGCTGATCTGGAGTCCGTTCGGGGCTCCGGAGAGGGGAATCCATCGCTATCGTCATCATCAACCATCCTCCATCACTAATTTCATGATGCTCACCGCCGTGCGTGAGTAATTCCATCGTAGGCTTGCTGGACGGTGATGGGTTGGATGAGATTTACCATGTAATCGAGTTAGTTTTGTTAGGGTTTGATCCCTAATATCCATTATGTTCTGAGATTGATGTTGCTATGACCTTGCTATGCTTAATGCTTGTCACTAGGGCCCAAGTGCCATGATTTCAGAGCTGAACCTATTATGTTTTCATGAATATATGTGAGTTCTTGATCCTATCTTGCAAGTCAATGGTCACCTACTATGTGTTATGATCCGGTAACCCCGAAGTGACAATAATCGGGACCACTCCCGGTGATGACCGTAGTTTGAGGAGTTCATGTATTCACTAAGTGTTAATGCTTTGGTCCGGTACTCTATTAAAAGGAGGCCTTAATATCCCTTAGTTTCCAATAGGACCCCGCTGCCACGGGAGGGTTGGACAAAAGATATCATGCAAGTTCTTTTCCATAAGCATGTATGACTATATTCGGAATACATGCCTACATTACATTGATGAACTGGAGCTAGTTCTGTCTCACCCTATGTTATAACTATTGCATGAGGAATCGCACCCGACATAATTATCCATCACTGATCCAATGCCTACGAGCTTTTCACATATTGATCTTTGCTTAGTTACTTTTCTGTTGCCACTTTTATAATTACTACAAAACTGCTACTGTTACCTTTGCCACCGTTACCGTTATTTCCATACTACTTTGCTACTAAATACTTTGCTCAAGATATTAAGTCTTCCAGGTGTGGTTGAATTGACAACTCGACTGCTAATACTTGAGAATATTATTTGGCTCCCCTTGTGTCGAATCAATAAATTTGGGTTGAATACTCTACCCTCGAAAACTATTGCGATCCCCTATACTTGTGGGTTATCAAATGCTACCGCCGAACTAAGCAAAATAAGATGCATAAAGGATAAACATCACATGCAATCAATATAAGTGATATGATATGGCCATCATCATCTTGTGCCTTTGATCTCAATCTCCAAAGCACCGTCATGATCACCATCATCACCGGTTTGACACCTTGATCCCCATCGAAGCATCATTGTCGTCTCGCCAACTATTGCTTCTATGACTATTGCTACCGCTTAGTGATAAAGTAAAGCAATTACATGGCGATTGTATTTCATACAATAAAGTGACAACCATATGGCTCCTGCCAATTGTCGATAACTGTGTTACAAAACATGATCATCTCATACAACAATTTATATAATCACGTCTTGACCATACCACATCACAACATGCCCTGCAAAAACAACTTAGAGTTCTCTACTTTGTTGTTGCAAGTTTTATGTGGCTGCTACGGGCTTAGCACTTACCTACGCATCAAAACCACAACGATTTTTAGTCAAGTTTGTTGTTTTAACCTTCAACAAGGACCGAGCATAGTCACACTCGATTCAACTAAAGTTGGAGAAACAGACACCCACTAGCCACCTGTGTGTGAAGCACGTCGGTAGAGTTGGTCTCGCGTAAGCGTATGCATAATGTCGATCTGAGCCGCTTCATCCAAAAATACCGATGAATCAAAGTATGACATGCTGGTAAGTAGTATGACCATTATCGCCCACAACTCTTTGTGTTCTACTCGTGCATATAACATCTACGCATAGACCTGGCTCGGACGCCACCGTTGGGGAACGCAGTAATTTCAAAAAAATCCTATGCACACGCAAGATCCATCTAGGTGATGCATAGCAACGAGAGGGGAGAGTGTGTCCACGTACCCTCGTAGACCGAAAGCGGAAGCATTATGACAACACGGTTGATGTAGTCGTACGTCTTCACGATCTGACCAATCCTAGTACCGAAGGTACGACACCTCCTCAATCTGCACACGTTCAGCTCGGTAACGTCCCACGAACTCTAGATCCAGCTGAGGTCGAGGGAGAGTTTCGTTAGCACGACGGTGTGGTGACGGTGATGATGAAGCTACCGGCGCAGGGCTTCGCCTAAGCACTGCAACAATATGACCGATGTGGAAATCTATGGAGGGGGGCACCGCACACGGCTAAACAATCAACTTGTGTGTCTATGGGGCGCCCCCTCCCCCGTATATAAAGGAGTGGAGGAGGGGAGGGCCGGCCCTCTCATGGCGCGCCCAAGGGGGGAGTCCTACTCCCAGTAGGAGTAGGTCCCCCCCTCCTTCCCTAGTTGGAGTAGGAGAAGAAGGAAGAGGGAGAAGGAGAGAAGGAAAGGGGGGATGGCCCCCCTCCCAATTCGGATTGGGCTTGGGGGAGGGCGCCCCCACCTTGGACGCCTCCTCCTCTCTCCCACTAAGGCCCATTAAGGCCCAATGGCTCCCCGGGGGGTTCCGGTAACCCCCCGGTACTCCGGTAAATGCCCGAACTCACCCGGAACCATTTCGATGTCCAAACATAGCCTTCTAATATATCAATCTTTATGTATCGACCATTTCGAGACTCCTCGTCATGTCTGTGATCACATCCAGGACTCCGAACAACCTCCGATACATCAAAATACATAAACTCATAATACCGATCACCATCGAACGTTAAGCGTGCGGACCCTAGGGGTTCGAGAACTATGTAGACATGACCGAGACTCATCTCCAATCAATAACCAATAGCGGAACTTGGATGCTCATATTGATTCCTACATATTCTACGAAGATCTTTACCGGTCAAACCGCATAACAACATACGTTGTTCCCTTTGTCATCGGTATGTTACTTGCCCGAGATTCGATCATCGGTATCTCAATACCTAGTTCAATATCATTACCGGCAAGTCTCTTTACTTATTTCGTAATGCATCATCTCGTAACTAACTCATTAGTCACATTGCTTGCAAGGCTTATAATGATGTGCATTACCGAGAGAGTCCAGAGATACCTCTCCAACAATCGGAGTGAAAAATCCTAATCTCGATCTATGCCAACTCAACAAACACCATCGGAGACACCTGTAGAGCATCTTTATAATCACCCAGTTACGTTGTGACGTTTGATAGCACACTAAGTGTTCCTCCGGTATTCAGGAGTTGCATAATCTCATAGTCATAGGAACATGTATAAGTTATGAAGAAAGCAATAGCAATAAACTAAATGATCATAGTGCTAAGCTAATGGATGGGTCAAGTCAATCACATCATTCTCTAATGATGTGATCCCGTTAATCAAATAACAACTCATGTCCATGGCTAGGAAACTTAACCATCTTTGATTAACGAGCTAGTCAAGTAGAGGCATACTAGTGACGCTCAGTTTGTCTATGTTTTCACATATGTACTAAGTTTTTGGTTAATACAATTCTAGCATGAATAATAAACATCTATTATGATAGAAGGAAATATAAATAACAACTTTATTATTGCCTCTAAGGCATATTTCCTTCAGTATAATGAACAGTGGTTGCATGAATCATATGACTGGTGATAGGAATTTACTCACTGATGCTTCCCTCACTCTGTCTCATCTAAAGCATATCACATACGCTGACAAAGTGAAAAGCAAGGAATTGGGTCTAGGTAAGGTTGCTATCTCAAAGGATCAGCACATGGATAAAGTGATGCTTGTTGAATCCCTTGATACAACCACATATCTCTTTCAATGTTTTGTGATCTTGATATGATTATCATCTTTGGAAAAATTTGATGCATTGTGCTGTTGGACCCTGACAAATCCAAAGTCTTTGAAGGTTTTTGAAGTGGTGACTTGTATATTGTAGATTGCACTGTAGATCCACATCCTGCCACATGTTTATTCAGACAAAGTCTTCGAAGCTTCAGAATGTTGGCTATGGCATCGACGACTTGGAGATGCCGGTATGAGGAATTTAAGCACTCTCGTGAAGAAAAAGCAGGCGTCAGTTTCACAAACTTGGACTCAGAGATGGCTTGTGCTGGTGTTCCCCCAGGATGATGAGTGGCTTCCTGATACGTCTCCAACGTATCTATAATTTTTGATTGTTCCATGCTATTATATTACCCATTTTGGATGTTTATGGGCTTTACTTTACACTTCTATATCATTTTTGGGACTAACCTACTAACCGGAGGCCCATCCCGAATTGCTGTTTTTTTTGCCTATTTTAGTGTTTTGAAGAAAAGGAATATCAAACGGAGTCCAAATGGAATGAAACCTTCGGGAGCGATCTTTTTGAAACAAACGCAATCCAGGAGACTTGGAGTGGACGTCAAGAAGCAGCCGAGGCGGCCACGAGGCAGGAAAGCACGCCCTAGGGGGGTGGGCGCGCCCCCACCCTTGTGGGCCCCTCGTGGCTCCCCTGACCTACCTCCTTCGCCTATATATACCTCCATACCCTGAAAACATCCAGGAGCACCATGAAAAACTATTTCCACCACCACAACCTTCTGTATCCGCGAGATTCCATCTTGGAGCCTTCACCGGCGCTCCGCCGGAGGGGGGATCGACCACGGAGGGCCTCTACATCATGTCCAAGGCCTCTCTGATGAGTTGTGAGTAGTTTACCACAGACCTTTGGGTCCATAGTTATTTGCTAGATGGCTTCTTCTCTCTCTTTGAATCTCAATACAAAGTTCTCCTCGATCTTCTTGGAGATCTATTCGATGTAACTCTTTTTGCGGTGTGTTTGTCGAGATCCGATGAATTGTGGGTTTATGATCAAGTTTATCTATGAGAAATATTTGAATCTCCTCTGAATTCTTTTATGTATGATTGGTTATCTTTGCAAGTCTCTTCGAATTATCAGTTTGGTTTGGCCTACTAGATTGATCTTTCTTGCAATGGGAGAAGTACTTAGCTTTGGGTTCAATCTTGCGGTGTCCTTTCCCAGTGACAGCAGGAGTAGCAAGGCACGTATTGTATTGTTTCCATCGAGGATAAAAAGATGGGGGTTATATCATATTGCATGAGTTTATCCCTCTACATCATGTCATCTTTCTTAATGCGTTACTCTGTTCCTTATGAACTTAATACTCTAGATGCATGATGGATAGCGGTCGATGTGTGGAGTAATAGTAGTAGATGCGGAATCGTTTCGATCTACTTGTCACGGACGTGATGCCTATATACATGATCATGCCTACATATTCTCATAACTATGCACTTTTCTATCAATTGCTCGACAGTATTTTGTTCACCCATCGTAATACTTATGCTATCTTGAGAGAAGCTACTAGTGAAACCTATGACCCCTGGGTCTATCTTTTATCATATAAGTTTCCCATCTACTTTTATTTGCATCTTTACTTTCCAATCTATATCATAAAAATACCAAAAATATTTATCTTATCTTATTATGTCTATCATATCTCACTTTCACAAGTTACCGTGAAGGGATTGACAACCCCTTTATCGCGTTGATTGCGAGGTTCTTGTTTGTTTGTGTAGGTACGAGGGACTTCTATGGAGCCTCCTACTGGATTGATACATTGGTTCTTAAAAACTAAGGAAAATACTTACGCTACTTTGCTGCATCACCCTTTCCTCTTCAAGGGAAAATCAACACAGTGCTCGAGAGGTAGCAAGAAGGATTTCTGGCGCCATTGCCGGGGAGGTCTTCGCTCAAGTCAAGACATACCAAGTACCCATCACAAACTCACCCCCTCGCATTACATTATTTGCCATTTGCCTCCCGTTTTCCTCTCCCCCACTTCACCCTTGCCGTTTTATTCGTCCTCTCTTTTCCGTTCGCCTCTCTCTTTCGCTTGCTCCTCGTATTTTCTGCCGCTATGTCTGAAAACGGGGAGGATATCATTGATAAGAACGATAGTAATAACATGGAAAAGTTTGATGCTTTTGTTGATCCTGCTGAAGAGCCACCTATCTTATATACTAAAAAAATTCGCATCGGCAGCGGTAATATTATTGGAAAAGGGGGGTTATTCAAGATTTCTTTACTTGTGTCAGTGCTTTACCCGCTATGGGTGGATCTATTCTTCATAGAACTAGTAGTCTTGCGGATGCTATATCCTTGTTTATAGTTGAACTTGAAAGACAATTTATGCATATGCATCCTTGCATTCAAAGAATTTTTCTAGAATTTTCCAATATTGAGCATTCTTCTGTTAAGCTTGCAGCTCTATCTTTTTTGCTCATGAGTTCAAATTTATAATAAAAGAAGCCAAAAAATTTGTGTGCACTATAGGGTGGACGCTGGCCATCCTCCCATACAGGCAATCCTCTTCGATCAGGATATGCGATCGGCCGCATGACCATAACCAAGGCCTTAAGAGATATCGTTGGAGATCCCCTTGGCATTTTTTCCCCATCTTTGACATTTTTGGATCATGTTCACGCAGACCAATCAAATGTTTTGTTTTTAACAAAATTTCTTCAAAACACACACATGCATCGACAGTTTCCCTGTGCGCTCCAATAGGGGCTTCTACGGGTTTCCTTCTGGAAATTTCTCCGTTCCGAACGCACCACCAAACAACCACGAAATACAACCGCGAGACGAAAAACCAAACTTCATGAAAACGAAGCTGCTCCTGTTCCCAATCTAAAAAAAAACCGCTCCTGTTCCCGCCCGTATCTTTTCGCCAGGAACGGCGATCCGCGCCGAAACGCATCCCGCCCGTCCACAGAAAACAGCGCCGAACGCATCGCACGGTTCCACGTCACCGATCCGGGGCACCCACCCTGCCACCAATCAGCGCGCACCCCCCCTCTGTATAAACCCAGCAGCACCGCTCCTCCTTCCAAACAAATTCCCCACCTTCTTCCAGTTCCAGCGCTCACCACCCACCAGCGAATCCCCCCAACCCGAAGCATCGATGGCCCCCAAGGCGGAGAAGAAGCCGGCGGCGAAGAAGCCCGCGGAGGAGGAGCCGACGACGGAGAAGGCCGAGAAGGCCCCGGCGGCGAAGAAGCCCAAGGCCGAGAAGCGGCTGCCGGCGGGCAAGACCGCCTCCAAGGAGGGCGGCGAGAAGAGGGGCCGCAAGAAGGGCAAGAAGAGCGTGGAGACGTACAAGATCTACATCTTCAAGGTGCTCAAGCAGGTCCACCCCGACATCGGCATCTCCTCCAAGGCCATGTCCATCATGAACTCCTTCATCAACGACATCTTCGAGAAGCTCGCCGGCGAGGCCGCCAAGCTCGCCCGCTACAACAAGAAGCCCACCATCACCTCCCGGGAGATCCAGACCTCCGTCCGCCTCGTCCTCCCCGGCGAGCTCGCCAAGCACGCCGTCTCCGAGGGAACCAAGGCCGTCACCAAGTTCACCTCCTCTTAGATTCCGCTGCCTGTATCTGCAACTAGAAGTAGTGTTAGTGCTGGCTGGAAATAGTTGAAAGCTTGCCAATGCTTTGTTGGCTCGTTGATTGTAAGGGGTGAATTTGTGCTGCTTTTGGCAAACTAAGAATTCGAAAGTAAAACGATTCATTTCTGCTGCTGCGTTAGTAATTTCTGCTGTGATATGGTTGTTACTAGGTAGCCGTACTGATCTGCCATACAATCATGCTTTTGTAGCAGTGCAAATTTCCAGATTATTCATTTGTTGACAAGTAGATAGGCCGGGTTTAATTGAATTCTGTTCTTGTTTCCAGAGTATCAGACGGATGGGCTTAATGTTGCAAGGAAGAATAAGAGCAATCCAATGGATTGCCTGCTGTTTCTTTTTCTTGTTTTGGTAGTTGTTAGCGTTGTTTATCTAGCCGTACCAATTGTTTATCAGTTAAATTATCAGGCTGGAGCTGCCTGATGTTGCTCTGAATATGTCAAGTGTGAGACAATTAGGCTTGCTGGAAGGCGGTCCTTAAACAAGATGAAATTCTAATGACATGCTAATTTATATGCACAATTGGTGTTTCCATGGAAGCAGTGGCTGTAGCTTCTGCCCTGGTAGTATCATGTACTCAACACAACGTTAACTATCTGCACATAAATTGATGGATTGATAACTTCTGTGACCTAGTTGCCATGGTAGTATTATGTATAGTGTTGGATTTGTGATATCTGTGGCGATCAGGATCTTGGCATCCGCGTTTTGTAATAGCCCTGAACTTTTTTTTGTTAACTGCAGCAATTTTTATAGCTCTGTTTATAGTTAATAGCAATCTTGGTCAGCATGTCTATTTGGCAATTTTACAAATATATCATTTCTTCGGTTTGTGTTGGCAAGTTAAGCATTGACCATTTTGAGAATTCAACAATATGACTCATCCTCATCTCCATGTCAATGCTAGGAGGAGAAAAACCATATTCAGAGGTTACAGAATGGCATTGCGGGCGTTACCTCCCAGAAGACTGGCGTGGTAACGCCATGATGCACAAGGTGACAGGGGTCCCAATGTCCCATGATACAGTACATCAAGGAAACTACGGTAAGTTCATGGAGCAACAAATAATTTAACCGTATATATCATCTTCAACCGTTGTGGAATTTTAAGAGTAATACAGCCAATACCATCAATTGTGCAGCATAAAGGGGTTTGAAACACATGCAGTTTAAATTTACTGTCCATCACAAGGGATCGAAGTCGATAAGTGTCGGTACATCGGCAGTTTAGCTCCCATAGCTAATATGCAGGTTTAGGGACAGATCTTTTCAATATCAGAGCATCTCTAGGAGACCCCGTATAACACCACGACCCACAAAATAATCGTCAAAACACGGGTCGGCGTGTAAAATCTTGCCCGACAAGACCCCGCAAACGCATACGCCCCGTAAAAAAATTTGCGGGGCGCGGCATAATTCCGATCCCAACCCGCGAAAACGCGGGTTCCCCCCCTCGGCCCGTCGGCGCCCTGTATATAGCGGTAGCGGTTGGCGGCGGCGGGGGTGGGGGTGGGGGGCATTTCAGCCCGCGCTTTTTTCCACCCACCGTCGCCCCTCTCCCCCTCGCCGCGTGCTTTTCCCCACCCCTCGCCGTCGGGCCGCCGCCTACGATTCCGGCCAAACTAGCCGGCGGGATCACGCTGGAGGGCCGCCACACGCCCGAGCTTGCCTCCGCCACTTCCTCTTGCGTCGGCGGGCCAGAAAGTTGCAGATCGGCAGCTGTTCGACGCGGCGGACGGATTTGGCGTCTCCGGCCACCGGTGGCTGCGCTAAGCCATGGATTGGTCGGGGAGCACCCCGCTCAACCCCGGCAAAGCCCGAGCGCCGCATGCAGGTACTGGTTCGTCCTGTAGCCGTCGTCGCCGGTTTGCCCGCAAGGATTCGACCGGCCGTCCGCCGGGCTCGGCGCTCGCGTAGCGACTCGTCGGCTCACCGATGCCGCTCATACAGTGCGACGAATGCACGCGGACAGTGCTGCGGCTAACTTCTGGCACGCCGATGCACCCCGGATGAGTATTCTTCAAATGCGAAAATGACGGGGTATGTGTTGTTTCCATTCGGCTTTGTCATCCTATTTTTCGGTTCAATTTCGATAGCTTATGGACATCGTCATGTGTGTAGGAAGATGGATGCTCATTTTAGTTTTGGGAAGGAGAATACATTGATTTATTAATAGAAAAAAACTTAATAGATGTTCGTGCACTCCTTAATAGAATTGAGGCTAATGACGCGGCTGCGTGTGCAATTAAAGAAGAAACTAGAGGGGAAGCAACGTCTACTTTTTTAGAACCAAAGAAGAAGAATGAAGAATGCAAAATCAAGAATCTGCAGATCAACAACAGATGCATGGAGAAGATATTGGTCCAACTAGTGGGAGTAATTTTTGAAGTTGTATATCTTCTAAAATGCATAATTGTGGTTCTTGTTTTCTTTGGTCTTACTATTCTCGTAAAGATTTGGTGCATTACTATGTATTCAATGTCGTTGAAGAAAATAAAAAAGCAAAGAAATGTATTTTCAGGTGTGAAATTGAACTGCAATTTTCGGATTCGCGGGCCGGCGCGGGCGGCCCTGAGCAGACCCTGCAAAGCCGACCCGCAAAAGAGCATATTCTGCGAATATCTTTTTTTACGGGTCCGTTTTGCGGGGTCTGACTGTGCCGCCGCCCGCGCCGGCCCACAAAACCGTTTTTTTGCAAATTATATACGCGTTTTACTGGTCAGCGTTGTGCGGGGTCTGCTAGAGATGCTCTCAAAGTACTTAATTTTTCCAGAATCTACCTTCCAAAAAGACCCAAAACACAAACAAACTAACCCGTGTTTTTCTTTTTGCATGTGTCGGACGCGGTAGGCACCACGCGGCCGTATTGGCTCGCACCGCCGGCTGCTCATGTCAACGCGGCGTACGGACGTGGGTGTTGAGAGCCAAAGGGTTCTCGGAGCGATGGATTGCTTGGGTTGCCACTCTACTTACTTCAGCTAGCTCTAGAGTGATTGTGAATGGTTTGGTGGGAGCTCAGTTCATGCATGCAAAGGGTTTAAGACAAGGGGATTCAGTCTCGCCATTGCTTTTCGTCATTGCCATGGATGTTCTCATAGACATTATGATCAAGGCACATGACTCCAAGGTTTTAAGTAAAATGAATCGATGTAGCCCTTTGCAGCGTTTGTCCTTATACGCGGATGATGTGGTCCTGTTTATAAAGCCAACTATATCGGACTTGCACTTTGTGAGAGAAGTGCCTGGCATTTTTGGAGTAGCTTCAGGATTGAAAGTAAACTACTCAAAGTCTGCCGCAATCATGATCAGGGCTGATCCAGAGGATGAGCAGTTGGCTAGGGATGCTTTGCCATGGAAGATGGAGTCGTTCCCGTGCAAATATCTCGGCTTGCAATTGAGCATCAAGCAGCTCAAGCGATCGGAGTGGCAACCAATGGTCGATGCGGCATTACACATTCTTCCGGGATGGCAAAGAGGATTGGTGACATGGCCAGGGAGACTGATTTTGGTGAACCAAGTCATGAGAGCTAGGGCGACGCATCATCTGATTGTGGCAGAGGCACCCAAGTGGGCTCTTGATAGAATTGACAAAGGATGTTGAGCATTCTTCTGGGCTGGATCGGAAGATGTGCATGGGGGCAGATGCTTGGTATCCTGGAACAGAGTTTGCAGACCCAAAGAGCTTGGAGGGCTGGGTGTCATTGATCTATGCAAGCAAGGGATTGCCCTCCGATTGAGATGGGCCTGTCTATGGAGAACTGACAAGTCGACACCGTGGCAGGGTCTAAACTGGAGACTAGATAAGCAGGTTTGTGTGGCGTTCGGCAGTCTGGTGAAGTGGCAACTGGGTGACGGCACAAAGGCACTTTTCTGTACGGATGATGACCCACAAGTGTAAGGGATCTATCGTAGTCCTTTCGATAAGTAAGAGTGTCGAACCCAACGAGGAGCAGAAGGAAATGACGAGCGGTTTTCAGTAAGGTATTCTCTGCAAGCACTGAAATTGTAGGTAACAGATAGTTTTGTGATAAGATAATTTGTAACGGGTAATTAGCAATGAAAGTAAATAAGGTGCAAAGGTGGCCCAATCCTTTTTGTAGCAAAGGACAAGCCTGGACAAATTCTTATATAGAGAAAAGCGCTCCTGAGGACACATGGGAATTATCGTCAAGCTAGTTTTCATCACGTTCATATGATTCGTGTTTGTTACTTTTATGTTTTGATATGTGGGTGGACCGCTGCTTGGGTACTGCCCTTTCTTGGACAAGCATCCCACTTATGATTAACCCCTGTTACAAGCATTCGCAACTACAAAAGAAGTATTAAGGTAAACCTAACCATAGCATGAAACATATGGATCCAAATCAGCCCCTTACGAAGCAACTTATAAACTAGGGTTTAAACTTCTGTCACTCTAGCAACCCATCATCTACTTATTACTTCCCAATGCCTTCCTCTAGGCCCAAAATAATGGTGGAGTGTCATGTAGTCGACGTTCACATAACACCACTAGAGGAGAGACAACATACATCTCATCAAAATATCGAACGAATACCAAATTCACATGACTACTAATAGCAAGACTTCTCCCATGTCCTCAAGAACAAACGTAACTACTCAAAAAGCATATTCATGTTCATAATCAGAGGGGTATTAATATGCATTAAGGATCTGAACAAATGATCTTCCACCGAATAAACCAACTAGCATCAACTACAAGGAGTAATCAACACTACTAGCAACCTACAGGTACCAATCTGAGGTTTTGGGACAAAGATTGGATACAAGAGATGAACTAGGGTTTGAGAGGAGATGGTGCTGGTGAAGATGTTGATGGAGATTGACCCCCTCCCGATGAGAGGATTGTTGGTGATGACGGCGGCGATGATTTCCCCCTCCCGGAGGGAAGTTTCCCTGACAGAACAGCTCCGCCGGAGCCCTAGATTGGTTCCGCCTCGTGGTGGCGGAGTTTCGTCCCGAAAGCTTGCTTATGATTTTTTCCAGGGTAAAAGACTTCATATATCAGAAGATGGGCACGGGAGGGCTGCCAGGGGGCCCACGAGGCAGGGGGCGCGCCCAGGGGGGTAGGGCGCGCCCCCCAACCTCGTGGATGGTGGGTGGCCTCCCTCAGGTATTTCTTCCGCTCAATATTTTTATTAATTCCCAAAATGACTTTCATGGAGTTTCAGGACTTTTGGAGCTGTGCATAATAGGTCTCTAATATTTGCTCCTTTTCTAGCCCAGAATCCCAGCTGCCGGCATTCTCCTTCTTCATGTAAACCTTGTAAAATAAGAGAGAATAGGCATTAGTACTGTGACATAAAGTGTAATAACAACCCATAATGCAATAAATATCGATATAAACGCGTGATGCAAAATGGACGTATCAACTTCCCCAAGCTTAGACCTCGCTTGTCCTCAAGTGGAAGCCGATATCGAAAAATATGTCCACGTGTTTAGAGATAGAGGTATCGATAAAATAAAATATAGACATGAGGGCATCATGATCATTCTTATAATAGCAACATTTTTATATTTTGTCATATGATTTCTTATGCTCAAGTAACAATCTATTCACAATGTCAGGTATGAATCAGAAACTTCATTGAGAACCAACAAACTATGATCTCGATCATTGAAGCAATTGCAATTTATCATAACATAGGAAAGAGTCAATATAAGAGCTTTTCAGCAAGTCCACATACTCAACTATCATTTAGTATTTCACAATTGCTAACACTCACGCAATACTTATGTTTATGGAGTTTTAATCGGACACAGAGAAAGATAGGGGCTTATTGTGTTGCCTCCCAACCTTTTACCTCAAGGGTAATGTCAACAATAATAGTTCATGCTAACTTACATCCAATTGGATATATATATATATATATATATATATATATATATATATATATATATATATATATATCAGGATCTTTCCAACACGAGGTGCTTGCCAAAGGAGAAAATATAAAAAGGAAAGGTGAAGATGACCTTGACTCTTAATGTAAGACAAGAAGTAAAAGATAGGCCCTTCGCAGAGGGAAGCAGAGGTTGTCATGTGCTTTTATGGTTGGATGCATGAAATCTTAATGCAAAAGAACGTCACTTTATATTGCCACTTGTGATATGAACCTTTATTATGCAGTCCGTCGCTTTTATTGCTTCCATATCACAAGATCGTATAAAGCTTATTTTCTCAACAGTAATAAGTCATACATATTTAGAGAGCAATTTTTGTTGCTTGCAACATGACAACTTACTTGAAGGATCTTACTCAATCCATAGGTAGATATGGTGGACTCTCATGGCAAAACTGGGTTTAAGGATTTTTAGAAGCACAAGTAGTATCTCTACTTGGTGCAAGGAATTTGGCTAGCATGAGGGGGAAAGGCAAGCTCAACATGTTGGACGATCCATGATAATATACTTTAATTAAGATGTGAGAAAACATAACCCATTATGTTGTCTTCCTTGTCCAACATCAACTCTTTAGCATGTCATACTTTAATGAGTGCTTACAATCATAAGAGATGTCCAAGATAGTATATTTATATGTGAAAACCTCTCTTTCTTTATTACTTCCTATTAATTGCAACAATGACCAAAACTATGCTTGCCAACTCTCAACAACTTTTAATCATCATACTATTTATATGTGAAGTCATTACTCTCCATAAGATCAATTATGATCTCTTTATTTTCTTTTATTCTTTTATTCCCTCAAGGTCATAACAAGATAGCAAAGCCCTTGACTCAACACTAATCTTTATTATATATAGCTCACAGACTCGATTACATAGAGGGAACATAAAGCAAAACTCAAAACTAGATCACACTAAAACTTTATTCTACTAGATCAAGATATTACCAAAAGGATCGAACTAAGTAAAATGGTAAAGATAGGAGTGTGATGGTGATACGATACTGGGGCACCTCCCCCAAGCTTGGCAGTTGCCAGGGGGAGTGCCCATACCCATGTGATTAGGTCTCCTTCTTCAGAAGTGGTGGTGTGATCTTCTTGGCGATGATGCCCCTTAGGATACGATTCTCCTCCTCGAGCTTATTGACCTCTTGCTTGAGGTCAATATTTCCCTTGCGGAGCTTACCCATGACGGCTAAAGCTCCTTTCACCCATGGATGTTGCATAGCTGCTGGAGAACAAGTGACACTCTTTTTCATATTTTCATAAGAAAGAAATTTAACATTGGAAGGGATGACCGAGTTTGGAATGGCTGAGCTCTGTAGTTCCCCCATCATGAAGCCGCCTGGAAATGAGAAGTAACTTCTTGATCCTCCTCCATGGCATCTATCCTTTTCAAGTCGGCCTCCATCTCATCCTCCATTGATGGCCCACAGTGATAAGCATCATTGTTTGCTCCTGGACCTCGCGTCAGGTGAGACACCCGACTCTCCCCGAATGACTCTTGAGAAGACATCTTGCTCTAAATCTGCGACAGAAACAGCTCGAAACAAAGACAGAAGATATTTGCGTGATACGGTGGTAAAAACCCTCGGGAGATTATATAATGAATTTTTACGGATCAAAAGAAGTATCGTGCAAGAAAACGGAGTCTGGAGAGCACACGAGGTGCCCACGAGGCAGGGGGCGCGCCCAGGGGGGTAGGGCGCGCCCTCCACCCTCGTGGATGCCTCGTGTCCTTCCCGGACTACTTCTTATTTTCCTATTTTCTTAAATATTCCAAAACGGAGAAAAATTGCTATTAGAACTGTTTTGGTGTCGGTTTACTTACCGTACCACATACCTATTCCTTTTCAGAGTCTGGAACATTCTGGGAAGTGTCCCTTATGTAATCCTCCGGGGTTACGGTTTCAATAACATTAGTTTCAAGATTTATAGGATTACCTGAGATATAATGTTTGATTCTTTGACCGTTCACCACCTTCGAATTTGTGCCTTCGAAGTTGTTGATTTTTATGGCACCGGAACGATAGACCTCCTCGATAACGTAAGGGCCTTCCCATTTAGAGAGAAGTTTTCCAGCAAAAAAATCTTAAACGAGAGTTGAATAGCAACACATAATCACCTACATTAAAGTCACGCTTTTGTATCCTTTTGTCATGCCATCTTTTAACTTTTTCCTTAAACGGTTTGGCATTCTCATAGGCTTGGGTTCTCCATTCATCAAGTGAGCTTATGTCAAATAACCTCTTCTCACCGGCAAGTTTGAAATCATAATTGAGCTCTTTAATGGCCCAATATGCATAATGTTCTAGTTCAAGAGGTAAGTGACATGCTTTTCCATATACCATTTTATATGGAGACATACCCATAGGATTCTTATATGCAGTTCTATAAGCCCATAATGCATCATGAAGTTTCTTGGACCAATTCTTTCTAGATCTATTAACAGTCTTTTGCAAGATTAATTTGAGCTCTCTATTACTCAGCTCTACTTGACCACTAGACTGTGGGTGATAAGGAGATGCAATTCTATGATTAACATCATACTTAGCAAGCATTTTACAAAAAGCCCCATGAATAAAATGTGAACCACCATCAGTCATCAAGTATATAGGGACTCCAAACCTCGGAAAAATAACTTCTTTAAGCATCTTAATAGAGGTGTTATGATCAGCACTACTAGTTGGAATAGCTTCTACCCACTTAGTAACGTAATCAACAACAACTAAAATATGTGTATACCCATTAGAGGCAGGAAACGGTCCCATATAATCAAAGCCCCAAACATCAAATGGTTCAATAACAAGAGAATAATTCATAGGCATTTCTTGACGTCTACTAATATTACCAATTCTTTGACATTCATCACAAAACAAAACAAACTTACGAGCATCTTTGAAGAGAGTGGGCCAATAAAAACCGGATTGCAATACCTTATGTGCAGTTCTATCTCCAGTGTGGTATCCTCCATAAGCCTCGGAGTGACACTTGCGTAGGATCAGTTCCTGTTCATGCTCAGGTACACAACATCTAATAACACCATCTACTCCTTCTTTATAAAGGTGTGAGTCATCCCAGAAGTAATGTCTTAAATCATAGAAAAACTTTTTCTTTTGCTGGTATGTGAAACTAGGTGGTATAAATTTAGCAACAATGTAATTAGCATAATCAACATACCATGGAGCAGTACGAGAAGCATTCATGAAAACTAATTGTTCATCAGGAAAGCTATCATTAATAGGTAGTGGGTCATCAAGAACATTCTCTAACCTAGACAGGTTGTCTGCAACGGGGTTCTCAGCTCCCTTTCTATCAATAATATGCAAATCAAATTCTTGTAGTAGGAGAACCCATCTAATAAGTCTAGGTTTAGCATCTTTCTTTTCCATAAGATATTTAATAGCAGAATGGTCAGTGTGAACAGTTACTTTAGAATCAACAATATAAGGTCTGAACTTATCACAAGCAAATACAACTGCTAAGAATTCTTTTTAGTAGTAGCATAATTTCTCTGGGCAGTGTCTAGAGTTTTACTAGCATATTGAATAACATTTAGTTTCTTATCAACTCTTTGTCCTAGAACATCACCTACATCATAATCACTAGCATCACGCATAATTTCAAAGGGTAAATTCCAATCAGGTGGCTGAACAATAGGTGCAGAAATCAAAGTTTTCTTAAGTATTTCAAATGCTTCTACACAATCATCATCGAAGACAAAAGGAATATCTTTTTGCAATAGATTAGTCAGAGGCCTAGAAATTTTAGAAAAGTCCTTAATGAACCTCCTATAAAAACCGGCATGACCAAGGAAACTTCTTATACCTTTGATGTCCTTGGGACACGATATCTTTTCAATAGCATCAACCTTAGCTTTATCAAGTTCAATACATCTTTCAGAAATTTTATGCCCCAAGACAATGCCTTCATTAACCATAAAGTGGCACTTTTCCCAATTCAAGACGAGACTAGTATCTTGACATCTCTGCAAAACTCAATCAAGGTTGCTCAAGCAATCATAAAAAGAAGACCCATAAACGGAGAAATCATCCATGAAAACCTCACAAATCTTTTCACAAAAGTCAGAGAATATAGCCATCATGCATTTTTGAAAGGTAGCAGGTGCATTACATAAACCAAAAGGCATACGTCTATAAGCAAAAGTACCGAAAGGGCAAGTAAAAGTGGTATTTTCTTGATCCTCTGCTGACACAGGTATTTGAGAGAAACCAGAGTAACCATATAGAAAGCAAAAATGTGTATGTTTGGATAGTGTTTCTAGCATTTGATCAATAAAAGGTAAAGGATGATGATCTTTTTTAGTAGCTTTATTTAATTTGCGGAAATCAATTACAATCCTATAACCTGTAATAGTTATTTGCGGGATCAATTCATCTTTATCATTAGGAACGATAGTAATACCTCCCTTCTTAGGGACACAATGGATAGGACTTACCCACTGACTATCGGCAACGGGATAAATTATACCTGCCTCAAGGAGCTTTAGTGTTTCCTTTCTTACCACTTCTTTCATCTTAGGATTTAACCATCGTTGATGATCAATAACTGCTTTGGCGTCTTCCTCCAATTTTATTTTGTGTTCGCATAGAGTGGGACTAATGCCCTTAAGATCATCAAGAGTATATCCAATAGTAGCACGGTGCTTCTTCAGAGTTTTCAATAATCTTTCCTCTTCCTGCTCTGAAAGGTTAGCACTAATAATAACAGGATATATCTTCTTTTCATCAAGATAAGCATATTTAAGTGTATCAGGTAATGGTTTAAGCTCAAACACAGGATCACCCTTGGGTGGTGGAGGATCCCATAGAATTTCAACGGGCAAGTTGTGTTTCAAAATAGGACCCTGTGTAAAGAATACTTCATCTATCTCCCTTCTCTCATTCATGAACATATCATTTTCATGGTCTAGCAAATATTGTTCTAAAGGATCATTAGGAGGTACGGCAATAGAAGCAAGACCAATAATTTCATCCTTACTAGGAAATTCTTTATCATGGAGTTGTCTACGAAATTTAGCAAAATTGAACTCATGATACATATCCCCCAAACCAATAGTAACAACATCCTTTTCGCAATCTATCTTAGCATTAATAGTGTTTAAGAAGGGTCTACCAAATATGATGGGACAAAAGTCATCTTGTGGGGAACCAAGAACAAGAAAATCACCAGGATATTTAACTTTCCCACACAAGACTTCAACATCTCTAACAATCCCAATTGGTGAAATAGTATCTCTATTGGCAAGCTTAATTGTAACATCAATTTCTTCTATCTCAGCAGGTGCAATATCATGCATAATTTCTTTGTATAAGGAATGATGTATTGCACTGGCACTAGTACTCATATCACAAAAGCCATGATAACAATGATCTCCTATTTTAACAGAAATAACAGGCATGCCTACAACAGGTCTATGTTTCTTAGCATCGGGTCTAGCAATTCTAGAAGCTTCATCACAGAAGTAAATAACATGCCCATCAATATCATCAGCCAAGAGATCTTTAACCATATCAATACTAGGTTTAACTTTAATTTGCTCAGGTGGTGTATATGTTCTAGTATTACTCTTACGAACCACAGTTGAAGCTTTAGCATGATCTTTATCCTAACAGGGAAAGGTGGTTTCTCAATATAAGTAGCAGGAACAATAGGATGATTATAAGTGATAGTCTTTTCTTCAACTTTAATAGGTGCAACTACTTTTACTTTAGTGGGAGGATTATATTTAAACCACTTCTCCTTAGGGAGGTCAACATGAGTAGCAAATGGTTCACAAAAAGAAGCTACTATCTCGGAGTCAAGTCCATATTTAGTGCTAAATCTACGAAAAGCATCGGTATCCATAAAAGATTTAACGCAATCAAACTTAGGTGTTATACCTGACTCCTTACCTTCATCGGAATCCCAATCTTCAGAGTTGCATTTAATTCTTTCCAATAAATCCCATTTGAATTCAATAGTCTTCATCATAAAAGACCCAGCACAAGAAGTATCGAGCATGGAGCGATTGTTGAGAGAAAGCCGAGCATAAAAAATTTCAATAATCATTTCTCTTGAGAGCTCATGATTGGGACATGAATATAACATTGACTTAAGCCTCCCCCAAGCTTGAGCGATGCTTTCTCCTCCACGAGGCCAAAAATTATATACATAATTACGATCACGATGAACAAGACGCATAGGATAAAACTTTTGGTGAAATTTCAATTTCAATCGTTTGTAGTCCCATGATCCCATATCATCACATAGCCTATACCATGTCAATGCATCTCTCTTCAAAGATAAAGGTAAGACCTTCTCCTTGACAACATCATCGGGCATACCTGCAAGCTTAAATAATCCACAAACTTCATCCACATAGATTAGGTGTAAATCAGGATGCAATGTTCCATCTCCTGCAAAGGGATTAGCTAGCAGTTTCTCTACCATACCCAAAGGAATTTCAAAGTAAACATTTTCAGTAGGTTCAGTAGGTCGAGGAGCAACTCTTTGCTCTACTGGTCGGGTGAAGATACCCCAAACAAGCCCCTCAAAGGATTATGTTCCATAGTAACAAGTGACAGTAAATTTCAGTACACTATATAAATGTTCCCTTACCAAGTTCCACTTACCAAAGGCGCTTCACTCCCCGACAACGGCGCCAGAAAAGAGTCTTGATGACCCACAAGTATAGGGGATCTATCGTAGTCCTTTCGATAAGTAAGAGTGTCAAACCCAACGAGGAGCAGAAGGAAATGACAAGCAGTTTTCATTAAGGTATTCTCTGCAAGCACTGAAATTGTAGGTAACAGATAGTTTTGTGATAAGATAATTTGTAACGGGTAATTAGCAATGAAAGTAAATAAGGTGCAAAGGTGGCCCAATCCTTTTTGTAGCAAAGGACAAGCCTGGACAAATTCTTATATAGAGAAAAGCGCTCCTGAGGACACATGGGAATTATCGTCAAGCTAGTTTTCATCACGTTCATATGATTCGTGTTTGTTACTTTTATGTTTTGATATGTGGGTGGACCGCTGCTTGGGTACTGACCTTTCTTGGACAAGCATCCCACTTATGATTAACCCCTATTGCAAGCATCCACAACTACAAAACAAGTATTAAGGTAAACCTAACCATGGCATGGAACATATAGATCCAAATCAGCCCCTTACGAAGTAACTTATAAACTAGGGTTTAAACTTTTGTCACTCTAGCAACCCATCATCTACTTATTACTTCCCAATGCCTTCCTCTAGGCCCACAATAATGGTGAAGTGTCATGTAGTCGACGTTCACATAACAACACTAGAGGAGAGACAACATACATCTCATCAAAATATCGAACGAATACCAAATTCACATGACTACTAATAGCAAGACTTCTCCCATGTCCTCCGGAACAAACATAACTACTCACAAAGCATATTCATGTTCATAATCAGAGGGGTATTAATATGCATTAAGGATCTAAACAAATGATCTTCCACCAAATAAACCAACTAGCATGAACTATAAGGAGTAATCAACACTACTAGCAACCTACAGGTACCAATCTGAGGTTTTGGGACAAAGATTGGATACAAGAGATGAACTAGGGTTTGAGAGGAGATGGTGATGGTGAAGATGTTGATGGAGATTGACCCCCTCCCGATGAGAGGATCATTGGTGATGACGACGGTGATGGTTCCCCCCCCCCCCGGAGGGAAGTTTCCCCGACAGAACAGCTCCGTCGGAGCCCTAGATTGGTTCTGCTAAGGTTCCGCCTTGTGGCAGCGGAGTTTCATCCCGAAAGCTTGCTTATGATTTTTTTTCCAGGGTAAAAGACTTCATATAGCAGAAGATGGGCACCGAAGGGCTGCCAGGGGGCCAACAAGGCAGGGGCGCGCCCAGGGGATAGGGCGCGCCCCCCACCCTCGTGGATGGTGGGTGGCTGCTACGTCTTGAGCTTGCGTTGGTTTTCCTTGAAGAGGAAAGGGTGATGCAGCAATAGTAGCGTAAGTATTTCCCTCAGTTTTTGAGAACCAAGGTATCAATCCAGTAGGAGGCTCCTCAAAAGTCCCACGCACCTACACAAACAAACAAAGAACTCGCAACCAACGCAATAAAGGGGTTGTCAATCCCTTCACGGCCACTTGCAAAAGTGAGATCTGATAGAGATAGTATGATAAGATAAATATATTTTTGGTATTTTATAATATAGATTTGAAAAGTGAATATGCAAATAAAAGTAGATTGAAAGCTTATATGATAAAAGATAGACCCGGGGGCCATAGGTTTCACTAGTTGCTTCTCTCAAGATAGCATAAGTATTACGGTGGGTGAACAAATTACTGTCGAGCAATTGATAGAAAAGCGAATAATTATGAGATTATCTAGGCATGATCAGGTATATAGGTATCACGTTCGTGACAAGTAGACTGACTCCTGCTTGCATCTACTACTATTACTCCACACATCGACCGCTATCTAGCATGCATCTAGAGTATTAAGTTCATAAAGAACAGAGTAACACATTAAGAAAGATGACATGATGTAGAGGGATAAACTCATGCAATATGATATAAACCCCATCTTTTTATCCTCGATGGCAACAATACAATACATGCCTTGCTGCCCCTGCTGTCATTGGGAAAGGACACCGCAAGATTGAACCCAAAGCTAAGCACTTCTCCCATGGCAAGAAAGATCAATCTAGTAGGCCAAACCAAACTGATAATTCAAAGAGACTTGCAAAGATAACTTAATCACACATAAAAGAATTCAGAGGAGATTAAAATATTTCTCATAGATAAACTTGATCATAAACCCACAATTCATCGGATCTCGACAAACACATCGCAAAAAGAGTTACATCGAATAGATCTCCGAGAAGATCGAGGAGAACATGGTATTGAGATCCAAAAGGAGAGAAGAAGCCACCTAGCTAATAACTATGGACCCGAAGGTCTGTGGTAAACTACTCACAACTCATCAGAGAGGCTATGGTGTTGATGTAGAAGCCCTCCGTGGTTGATTCCCCCTCCGGTGGAGTGCCGACGAAGGCTCCAAGATGGGATCTCGCGGATACAGAAGGTTGCGGCGGTGGAATTAGGTTTTCATGGCCGCCCGAGGGGCCCACAAGATAGGGGGGCGCGCCCAGTAGGGGGTGCGTGCCCTCCACCCTCGTGGCCGCCTCGACTGCTTCTTGACTTGCACTCCAAGTCCTATGGATCACGTTCGTTCCAAAAATCACGCTCCCGAAGGATTCATTCCATTTGGACTCCGTTTGATATTCCTTTTCTTCGAAATACTGAAATAAGCAAAAAAAAACAGCAATACGGGTTGGGCCTCCGGTTAGTAGGTTAGTCCCAAAAATGATATAAAAGTGTAAAGTAAAGCCCATAAACTTCCAGAACAGGTAATATAATAGCATGGGACAACCAAAAATTATAGATGCGTTGGAGACGTATCAAGCATCCCCAAGCTTAATTCCTGCTCGTCCTCGAGTAGGTAAATGATAAAAACAGAATTTTTGATGTGGAATGCTACCTAGCATAATTCTCAATGTAATTTTCTTTATTGTGACATGAATGTTCAGATCCAAATGATTCAAAATTAAAGTTCAAATTGACATAAGAAATAATAATACTTCAAGCATACTTAGTCAAGCAATCATGTCTTCTCAAAATAACATGGCCAAAGAAAGTTATCCCTACAAAATTATATAGTCTGGCTGTTGCTCTATGTTCATCACACAAAGTATTTAATCATGCACAACCCCAATGACAAGCCAAGCAATTGTTTCATACTTTAGTAATCTCAAACTTTTTCAACTTTCACAAAATACATGAGCGTGAGCCATGGACATAGCACTATATGTGGAATAGAATGGTGGTTGTGGAGAAGACAAAAAGGAGGAAGATAGTCTCACATCAACTAGGCGTATCAACGGGCTATGGAGATGCCCATTAATAGATATCAATGTGAGTGAGTAGGGATTTCTATGCAACGGATGCGCTAGAGCTATAAATGTATGAAAGCTCAACAAAAGAAATTAAGTGGGTGTGCATCCAACTCGCTTGCTCATGAAGACCTAGGGCATTTTGAGGAAGCCTATCATTGGAATATACAAACCAAGTTCTATAATAAAAAAATCCCACTAGTATATGAAAGTGACAACATAGGAGACTCTCTATCATGAAGATCATGGTGCTACTTTGAAGCACAAGTGTGGTAAAAAGGATAGTATCATTGTCCCTTCTCTTTTTTTTCTCATTTTTGTTATTTGGCCTTTCTTTTTTTTGGCCTTTCTCTCTTTTTTTTAAAGTCCGAAGTCTCGTCCCAAATTGTGGGGGAATCATAGTCTCCATCATCCTTTCCTCACCGGGACAATGCTCTAATAATGAAGATCATCACACTTTTATTTACTCACAACTCAAGATTACAACTCAATACTTAGAACAAGATATGACTCTATATGAATGCCTCCGGCAGTGTACCGGGATATGCAATGAATCAAGAGTGACATGTACGAAAAATTATGAAGGTGGCCTTGCCACAAATATGATGTCAACTACATGATCATGCAAAGAGCAATATGACAATGATGATGCGTGTCATATAAACGGAACGGTGGAAAGTTGCATGGCAATATATCTCGGAATGGCTATGGAAATGCCATAATAGGTAGGTATGGTGGCTATTTTGAGGAAGGTGTATGGTGGGTGTATGGTACCGGCAAAAGTTGCACGGCACAAGAGAGGCTAGCAATGGTGGAAGGGTGAGAGTGCGTATAATCCATGGACTCAACATTAGTCACAAGAACTCATATACTTATTGCAAAAATATACAAGTCATTGAAAACAAAGTATTACACGCATGCTCCTAGGGGGATAGATTGGTAGGAAAAGACCATCGCTCGTCCCCGACCGCCACTCATAAGGAAGACAATCAATAAATAAAATTGTGCTCCAACTTCATCACAAAGCGGTTCACCATACGTGCATGCCATGGGACTCACAAAATTCAACACAAGTATTCTTTAAATTCATAATCACTCAACTAGCATGACTCTAATATTACCACCTCTATATCTCAAAACAATTATCAAGTATCAAATTCACTTTCTATGATAGTTTTTATTATACCCAACTTGGATGCCCATCATTCTAGGACCAATTTTATAACCATAGAAAATACCATGCTGTTCTAAGAGACTCCCAAAATAATATAAGTGAAGCATGAGAGATCAACAATTTCTTTAAAATTAAGCCACCACCGTGCTCTAAAAGATATAAGTGAAGCACTAGAGCAAAAACTATCTAGCTCAAAAGATATAAGTGAAGCACATAGCGTATTCTAATAAATTCTAATCAAGTGGGATTCTCCCAAAAGGTGTGTACAGAAAGGATGATTGTGGAAAACTAAAAAGCAAATACTAATATCATACAAGACGCTCCAAACAAAACACATATCATGTGGCGAATAAAAATATAGCTCCAAGTAAAGTTACCGATAAACGAAGACAAAAGAGGGGATGCCTTCCAGAGGCATCCCCAAGCTTAGGATTTTGGCTATTCTTGAATATATTGGGGTGCCATGGGCATCCCCAAGATTAGGCTCTTTCCACTCCTTATTCCATAGTCCATCAAATCTTTACCCAAAACTTGAAAACTTCACAACACAAAACTCAACAGGAAATCTCATAAGCTCCGTTAGTGAAAGAAAGCAAAACCACCACATAAGGTACTGTAATGAACTCATTATTTATTTATATTGGTGTTAAACCTACTGTATTCCAAGTTCTCTATGGTTCATACCCTTACATACTAGCCATAGATGCATCAAAATAAGCAAATAACACACGAAAGGCAGAATCTGTCAAAAACAGAACAGTCTGTAGCAATCTGTAACCCTCGAATACTTATGGAACTCTAAAAATCCTACCAAAATAGGAAGTCCTAGGAAATTTGTCTATTGATATACATCAAAACTAATCAATGCAAAATCACGTTTCTGTGAATTAACAAAACTATTTTCGTGCGTGCAAAGTTTCTGTTTTTCAGCAGAATCAAATTAACTATCACCATAGGTTATCCTATAGGTTCTACTTGGCACAAACACTAATTAAAACATAAAAACACATCTAGACAGAAGGTAGATGCAAAATTTATTACTAAACAGAAATAAAAATAAAAAACATAAATAAAATTGGGTTGCCTCCCAACTAGCACTATCGTTTAACGCCCTTAGCTAGGCATAAAAGAGAGGATAGATCTGCGTAGTCCCACCTTTGGCACTCAATTCATAAGTAGCTCGCATGATAGATTCATAAGGTAATTTAACTTTCTTCCTTGGAAAGTGCTCCATGCCTTTCCTTAATGGAAATTGGAATCTAATATTCCCTTCCTTCATATCAATAATCGCACCAATCGTTCTAAGGAAAGGTCTACCAAGAATAATAGGACAAGAAAGATTGCAATCTATATCAAGAACGATAAAATCTATGGGCACCAAATTTTTATTTGCAACAATGAGAACATCATTGATCCTCCCCATTGGCTTTTTAATGGTGGAATACGGAAGGTGCAAATTTAAAGAGCAATCATCAAGATCATGGAAACCTAGAATATCACATAAAGTTTTCGAAATCGTGGAAACACTAGCACCCAAATCACATAAAGCATAACACTCATGATCTTTAATTTTAATCTTTATAGTAGGTTCCCACTCATCATAAAGTTTTCTAGGTATAGAAACTTCCAAATTAAGTTTTTCATCATAAGATTGCATCAAGGCATCAACAATATGTTTGGTAAAAGCTTTATTTTGACTATAAGCATGAGGAGAATTCACAACGGATTGCAACAAGGAAATACAACCTTCTAAAGAACAATTATCATAATTAAATTCCTTGAAATCCAAGATAGTGGGTTCAATGCTATTTAAAGTCTTGACCTCTCCAATCCCACTTTTACCAAATTTAGCATCAAGATCTAAAAACTCTGAATCATTGGGACGCCTTTTAACTAAAGTTGACTCATCTCCAGTCCCATCATTACTAAGATTCATATTGAAAAACAAAGATATAATAGGGGATACATCAATAACTTTAAGATCTTCATCATTATTTTCATGGAAACTAGAAGAACACGCCTTTACAAAGCAATCTTTCTTAGCACGCAATCTAGCGGTTCTTTCTTTGCACTCATCAATGGAAATTCTCATAGCTTTGAGAGACTCATTGATACCATGCTTAGGAGGAGTAAATCTAAGTTCCAAAGAATCAACATCAAGCGAGAGTCTATCAACGTTCCTAGCCAAATCATCAACTTTGAGCAATTTTTCTTCAAGCAAGGCATTAAACTTCTTTTGAGAGATCATAAATTCTTTCACACTATTCTCAAAATCAGAGGGCATCTTATTAAAATTACCATAAGAATTATTGTAGGAATTTCCATAATTATTAGAGGAATTACTAGGGAACGGTCTAGGACTAAAGTTTCCTCTATAAGCATTGTTTCCAAAACTATTCCTACCAACAAAATTCACATCCATAGATTCATTATTATTCTCAATCAAAGTAGACAAAGTCATACCATTGGGATCAAGAGGAGCACTCTTAGTAGCAAACAATTTCATAAGTTCATCCATCTTTCCACTCAAAACATTAATTTCTTCTATAACATGCACTTTTTACTAGTAGATCTTTCGGTGTGCCATTGAGAATAATTAGCCATAATATTATCAAGGAGTTTTGTAGCTTCTCCTAAGGTGATTTCCGTAAACGTGCCTCCCACGGCCGAATCTAAAAGATTTCTAGAAGCAAAATTCAATCTGGCATAAAATTTTTGTATGATCATCCATAAATTCAAACCATGAGTAGGGCAATTGTGAATCATCAATTTCATTCTTTCCCAAGATTGGTCAACATGCTCATGATAAAGTTGTTTAAAATTCATAATATCGTTCCTAAGAGTGATGATCTTAGCGGGAGGAAAATACTTAGAGATAAAAGCATCTTTGCACTTATTCCACGAATCAATACTATTTTTAGGCAAAGACGAAAACCAAACTTTAGCACGATCTCTAAGGGAAAACGAAAATAACTTCAATTTAACAATATCATTATCCATATATTTTTTCTTTTGCATCTCACATAAATCAACAAAGTTGTTTAGATGGGTAGCGGCATCTTCACTAGGAAGGCCGGCGAATTGATCTTTCATCACAAGATTCAGCAAAGCAGTATTGCTTTCACAAGACTCAACATCATTAAGAGGAGCAATCGGAGTACTAAGGAAATTATTATTATTGGTATTGGAGAAATCACGCAATTTGGTATTATCTTGCGCCGTCGTGATAAGTAATCCAACACACAAGCAAACAAAAGGCAAGCGAAAGAGAGAGGAGATTGGGAAAGAGAGGGCGAATAAAACAGCAAGGGTGAAGTGGGGGAGAGTAAAACGAGAGGCAAATGGCAAATAATGTAAGTGCGAGGGAGATGAGTTTGTGATCGGTACTTGGTATGTCTTGACTTGAGCGAATACCTCCCCGGCAACGGCGCCAGAAATCCTTCTTGCTATGTCTTGAGCTTGCGTTGGTTTGCCTTGAAGAGGAAAGGGTGATGCAGCAATAGTAGCGTAAGTATTTCCCTCAGTTTTTGAGAACTAGGGTATCAATCCAGTAGGAGGTTCCTCAAAAGTCCCACGCACCTACACAAACAAACAAAGAACTCGCAACCAACGCAATAAAGGGGTTGTCAATCCCTTCATGGCCACTTGCGAAAGTGAGATCTGATAGAGATAGTATGATAAGATAAATATATTTTTGGTATTTTATAATATAGATTGGAAAAGTAAAGATGCAAATAAAAGTAGATTGAAAGCTTATATGATAAAAGATAGACCCGGGGGCCATAGGTTTGACTAATGGCTTCTCTCAAGATAGCATAAGTATTACGGTGGGTGAACAAATTACCGTCGAGCAATTGATAGAAAAGCGAATAATTATGAGATTATCTAGGCATGATCATGTATATAGGCATCATGTCCGTGACAAGTAGACCGACTCCTGCCTGCATCTACTACTATTACTCCACACATCGACCGCTATCCATCATGCATCTAGAGTATTAAGTTCATAAAGAACAGAGTAACGCATTAAGAAAGATGACATGATGTAGAGGGATAAACTCATGCAATATGATATAACCCCCATCTTTTTATCCTCGATGGCAACAATACAATACGTGCCTTGCTGCCCCTGCTGTCACTGGGAAAGAACACCGCAAGATTGAACCCAAAGCTAAGCACTTCTCCCATGGCAAGAAAGATCAATCTAGTAAGCCAAACCAAACTGATAATTCGAAGGGACTTGCAAAGCTAACTTAATCACACATAAAAGAATTCAGAGGAGATTCAAATATTTCTCATAGATAAACTTGACCATAAACCCACAATTTGTCGGATCTTGACAAACACACCGCAAAAAGAGTTACATCGAATAGATCTCCAAGAAGATCGAGGAGAACATGGTATTGAGATCCAAAAAGAGAGAAGAAGCCATCTAGCTAATAACTATGGACCCGAAGGTCTATGGTAAACTACTCACAACTCATCGGAGAGGCTATGGTGTTGATGTAGAAGCCCTCCGTGGTTGATTCCCCCTCCGGTGGAGCGTCGGTGAAGGCTCCAAAATGGGATCTCACGGATACAGAAGGTTGCGGCGGTGGAATTAGGTTTTCGTGGCTTGTTCTGATGTTCTCGGGGTACGTGGGTATATATAGGAGGAAGAAGTAGGTCGGTGGACGCCCGAGGGGCCCACGAGATAGGGGGCGCGCCCAGTAGGGGGGAGCGCGCCCTCCACCCTCGTGACCGCCTCGACTGCTTCTTGACTAGCACTCCAAGTCCTCTGGATCACGTTTGTTCCAAAAATCACTCCCCCGAAGGTTTCATTCCATTTGGACTCCGTTTGATATTTCTTTTCTTCGAAATACTGAAATAAGCAAAAAAACAGCAATACGGGTTGGGCCTCCGGTTAGTAGGTTAGTCCCAAAAATGATATAAAAGTGTAAAGTAAAGCCCATAAACATCCAAAACAGGAAATATAATAGCATGGAACATTCAAAAATTATAGATACGTTGGAGACGTATCAGTGTCCCCCCTCAGGTATTTCTTCTGCTCAATATTTTTTATTAATTCCCAAATGACTCTCGTGGAGTTACATGACTTTTGGAGCTGTGCAGAATAGGTCTCTAATATTTGCTCCTTTTCCAGCCCAGAATCCCAGCTGCCGGCATTCTCCTTCTTCATGGAAACCTTGTAAAGTAAGATAGAATAGGCATAAGTATTGTGACATAAAGTGTAATAATAGCCCATAATGCAATAAATATCGATATAAAAGCATGATGCAAAATGGACGTACCAACGGATTGCTGGATCAATGGGGCAACCATTACGGAGCTGGCGCCACTTGTTTACGGTCGTGTAAGGACACAAATTGCCAATAGAAGATGTGTTAGGGATGCACTATGGATGCAAGCCTGGATGGATAACATTAGCGGAGAGCTTGACACAGATGGGTTGGCTCAATTCATCAGGCTGTGGGAGATACTGCTGGATGTGCAATTGGCTCCGAACATGAAGGATAAGCCAGTCTGGAACTGGAACAGGGAAGGAAAATACACGGCCTCATCCGCGTACAAAATGATGTGTACTGGTGGGGGTTAGATTCCAACATTCTGCTGCAATTTGGAAGTGTTGGGCCCCACTGATGTGCAAGTTGTTCATGTGGCTTGCCATCCAGTATAGGCTCTGGATTTTGGACAGGAGATGGAGGCATGGGCTACAGGAGGAGAAATCACCGTGTTTTCTATGTGAGCAGGAGGAAGACATGGTGGACCACATCATGATGCAGTGCGTTTTTTCTCGTCAAGTTTGGCACATGTGCTTTGCCCGAATGGGGATTGATCTGGCTCTTTGCCCCTCAGCTCAAGCTAGAATTGGTGGATGCTGGTCGGAAGCGAGGAAGCGCATGCCAAAATTGCACCAGAAGGGGTTTGACTCCATGGTCACATCGATCTGCCAGAACCTTTGGAAACAACGCAATGGCAGGGTGTTTGGCAGGACGGACTTACGTCACGTAGGGGGCACAGTGGACCTCATTTGGCAAGAGCTTGATATGTGGACTAGGGCCGGGGCCACCGGAGTAGCTACGTTTTGTGAGTAGTTGGGTTTTGTGTGTGAAGTCCATGGTAGGGTGGTGTGTAATGCTTACCTAGCGAATATGTAATCTCTTCTAAATATTATTCTCCCTTTTATAAAGCTAAGGTACGCCATTGGCGTATCCTCGAAAAAAGACAAAATGGCATTACGTTAAGCGGGGGGGCCTCTTTAAATTGTCAATTCGGCAGTTGCTGTCCATTTCTTGCTAGAAGCTGGTTACTGTTCAAAAGTGATGATCTGGACTCTCATTTTTATGCATCGTTGGTGAATCTACTATAGCAACGGTCTGCTGGTTGTAGTGGCTGACTTGGCGTGCCAGTATCATGGACCATTAATATTGACTCTTCTTTGTAGAGTTTGGATTTCAAATGAAATATGAAATGTCTGTACTTAACTGAAGGAATTGAAACTTCTAGCAGTCGTTGGTGTTTGCTTGTTCTAGCAGTATGGAGTACTTTTATTTAAGATGACAAGAGCATGGCCTTGGTGTTTGCCTATTCTTGGTGATATGTTCTGGTATACCTTTGTTTTCTTCTTTGTTGAGCGTACGTTGAACACTGCATATGTATAGGACTAGGGTCTGTATTTATACCGTTGTATCTCTCTCTCCCCCGTATATTTGTACATCTTGGGAGACAAGTAGAGGCCGGTCCACCCTGTACCTATATATGTGCACCATGCACACGATCAATGATTATGGATTCGTGCAATCTCATTCTTCCTAACTAACATGGTATCAGTTTAGCACGCCGATCCCCTTCCCACCTTCCGCACCAGGCGTCGTAGCACCCTACAACCGCCGCCGATGCCTCCCTACCGTTGTTGCCGCTGTTGTACACCGCCGCTGCCGCACCCCTTCCCCTCGCAGCCGCCGCTCTCCCCTCTATCGCTGCTGCCTCCCACCTCTAGTCACCGCCGCGCACCAAAACTCTAACCCTACCCCGCGCCGCCGCCACTAGCCTCCACCCACCCGAGCCGCCGCACCCTCCCCTTGCAGTTGCTCCATGGCGTCCACCTCCGGCAGCTCCAATCCGTTCGCCGGACTCGTGCCCGACGCCACTGTCGTCCGCGATCTCGACATCCACACCCGCGTTCCCATCAAGCTCGACCAATCCACCTCCTCGTACTACGCGTGGAAGACCTACTTCAACCTCGTCTTCCGCGAGTACCACCTCCTCGATCACGTCGACGGGACCATGGATGGCGACCTCATGGTGGATGATCCGGACTGGGCGGCCATTGAGGCCTCCCTCATCCGGTGGTTTCTACCTCACCATCTCCCCAGACATCTTCCACATGGTCGTCTCGGAGGATGATGACGCGTGTGCCGTGTGGACCAAGATCAACAATCTCTTCACCGATAATAAGCTTCAACGTCTTGTATTTTTGCAGCAGGAATTTTTCGGGTGCCATCAAGATGACTCCTCAATTGACGACTACTGCATGTGTCTCAAGCGCCTCACCGATGAGCTCCGTGACATCGGTGCCAAGATGTCAGATGACCTCATGCTTAGCACCCTCACCGCCGGCCTCAACGAGGATTTCGGCAACGTGGACTTGAATCTCTCCTTGCTGCCGAACCCCGACCTTCCAGTCCGTCGTCGTGTATTTACGCTTGGAGGAACGCCAGATGAAGAAGGTCAAGGCTCGGGTCCATCGCACCGCCCTCACCGTCGGGACATCTCGCGGGCCGCTGCAGCCTGCTCCGCCCCAACCCCGCCCGTCGGTGCCACCGGGGTTCTTCCCCCTCCCGCCCGCTCCGCCCGCACCTCCCGCTCCTCAGCAACAGCAGCAGGGCGGGGGCGGCGGTCGCCGCAACCGGCACCGTGGGGGTGGGGGCGGCGGTCGCCCCCAATAGCAGCAGTAGCCGGGGTACGGGGGGGGGGATCCACGCCAACATCAGCCCTCCCTGCCCTGGGCCGTCGGCCCTAACCCGTGGACCGGCGTGGTCCACGCTTACCACATGCAGGTCCCACGGGCACCGGGGCATCCTTGGGCCACACCCGACTGGCCCTCAGGCGCACCTCGTCGCTGATGAGGATACAGACCCGGGGTAGGGTCATAGGCCTGACCTATATGTCCTACCCAAGGTCACTACCCTAAAAGATAAGAAGTCCAAGAGGCAACGAGGAACCCCTAGTCAAAGATGTCGAGTGAAATCCACTCGACCAGTCATATCACTCAGGCGTCCCCCTACCTATTGTCACTCGACCATATGAGGAATCGCTCGACCTACTGAAAGCCAGGAGTCACTCAACACTGCAACGGTCGGACATTCACTCCGTAGTCTTTAAGGTCATTAATAACACCTATGACTGGCGTTATTAGTAACGCCCCTACTTTATGTACATTAAGTCCCTTGTAATGGAGGATGGTTGGGGTCCTGGCGCACTCTATATAAGCCACCCCCTCCTCTAGGACAAGGGTTCGCACCCCCTGTAACATCACACACATATAATCAAGTCGACTGCCTCCGGGCACCGAGACGTAAGGCTATTACTTCCTCCGAGAAGGGCCTGAACTCGTAAATCTTGTGTGTACACCTTCACCATAGCTGAGATCTTGCCTCTCCATACCTACCCCCCTTTCTACTGTCAGTCTTAGAACCACGGCAGTTGGTGCCCACGGTGGGGCAGGTATCTTAGCGACTTGTTGGTGAAGTTGCAAATTTTGATCCCCATCATGATGGTTTCCAGCGGTGGATTGGCTGAGGGCCGTGAGATCTGTCTCGGCACGCTCGTTTTCATCGCCGGTGACTCCGCCTGGCTTCAGGAAGCTCCCCTTGACATCGAGGCGCTCCTCGTCCGAGGGGCGACGCACTTTCGCGCATGCGTTCACGGCGTCCTTCTCCAGCAGCCTTTGACCCAGTATCGGTCGGCTCCGATGGCGTCTTCTCTCCCCAGCGTTCGCCGCCGCAAGCGATCCGGTCGGTCATGGCTTCAGCGGCGGGTGAAGCACGTAGTGGCTCGACATTCAGCCACCCATCAAGTCGCGGCAATCGAGCCCGACGAAACTCTCCACTGCCTGTTCAACTGGCTCCGTCGAGACCGCATCCGAGTGCGATAGCAGCGACCCTGCGGCTGAAGTCTTGATGGTTGATGGACCACGTAGTCCACCAGGTTTCCGCCGTGAAGACGGCGGGGATGGTGGTGGCGGTCCACCACGCGTCCATGAAGATTACCATCCCGAACCCCTCTCTTCGCAGCAGAGGGAAGAACTTCGTCGCCGCAACATGGATGCACTCCACACGCCCATCGTTGGAGAAACCCCCGAGGCTCGGGCCTTGGAAGAGGTGCGCTTGGCTAATTTGGCTGAGCACACTCGACTGGAGAACCTCCAGCGTGCTCTCGACGAGCGCGCTCGGGAGCGGATCCCTGAGTCCAGTCGACGACAGCTTTTCCCTCCTCCACCTAAGGTATACCGCACTCCGATTCAAAATCTCACAGCTGCGGACCGAATAGCAGAGTCAATTCAACCATCCTAGTCAGAGGCTGGGAGAGGTTTGATGCAGATCCGGGCCTTGCTCCTGGTAGCAGGTGAGCAGAACACAGCAATGTCTCAGTCGCGGAATAGGATTCATAGCAGATCTGTGGTAGCGGATACTGTCCAGTGAGCCCACAGTCCAAGATTGCCCCTGAGGCGTGAAGCCGGGGGACAGTATGATCACCGACTCGACCGCGACAATCGTCATCGAGTGCCCACACCTCCTCCGAGGAGTGCATCATATGTGCCTCGAAAGTACGATGATAGACGCCTTCACAATGGTGAACGCAGAGCACCGGTCGACCCAAGAGAGCTTGGCTTTGATGCAAGATCTTTTCTCGTTCAAGGTCTGGTCGACCAGAACAGAGCGCAGAGGGAAGACCTTGGCAGAGATCGTCCAACTGGCAGCAAAGTTCATGTTTCAGGTCCAGAGTGTTTCAACAGAGCCATCAGGGCTACATTGATTCCTCCCAATTTCAGGTTGGCGACTAGAGTCATCAAGTTCACTGGAGAGTACAAGCCTGAAACATGGCTTGAGGATTACCGAGTGGCTGTGCATATTGGTGGCGGGAATGATGAAGTGGCGATGAAGCATCTTCCTCTGATGTTGGAAGGATCAGCCAGAGCGTGGTTGACTTAGTTAGCCCCAGGCAGTATATACAGTTGGGAAGAGCTTGCTCGAGTGTTCGTCAGAACTTTTGAGGGCACTTGCAAGCGGCCAGCAGGGTTGACAGAATTGCAGCATTGTGTGCAAAAACTGAGTGAGACTCTAAGGGATTTCATTCAGAGGTGGACTACTTTGCATCACACAGTGGATAATGTATCTGAACATCAAGCAGTGTGTGCCTTCAAGGAAAGTGTTAAATACCGAGAACTGGTCATGAAGTTCGGTCGGACTAGAGATATGACTCTGACTCGGATGATGGAAATAGCCACCCGGTACGCTAACGGGGAAGAAGAGGATCGACTCCGCAGCGGAAAGGGCAAACTAGTTGGCCAAGACGCCAGTGGGGGTAATTCCAATCGAAAAAAAAAACATAAGGCTGAACCTGCAACACCCGGTGAAATTGCGGCAGTGGTTCAAGGAAAGTTTAAAGGAAAACCTAAGGGGCCCTGGGCCCCTAAGAAGGTAAAGGGTCAAGCGGGAAATGATGTGTTGGATTTGCCATGTCACATTCATACGAAGAAGGATGAAGAGGGTAATCTGATTTATCCTAAACACACCACTCGACAATGTCGACTCTTGATCCAGCAGTTCCGAGAGAAACAGCCCAGTGAGAAGGAGAAAGAGTCGAACAAAGACGAGGACGAAGAAGAAGATGATGGTTATCCCAAAGTCAATTCCACCCTGATGATTTTTGCTGATGTTGAGAGCAAGAGTCGGTTGAAAGTTATCAACAGAGAAGTGAATATGGTTGCCCCGGCAACGACGACCACATACCTGAAATGGTCTCAAACAGCCATCACATTCGACCAGTCTGATCACCCGGCGCGTATAGCCACCCCTGGGAGGCAAGCATTGGTGGTCGACCCAATGGTCCAAGGCACTCGACTGACCAAAGTGCTAATGGATGGTGGTAGCAGCCTAAATATCCTTTATGCTGAAACCTTGAAGGGGATGGGCATTCTGATGACCCATAAGTATAGGGATCTAGTGTAGTCCTTTCGATAAGTAAGAGTGTCAAACCCAACAAGGAGCATAAGGAAAAGACAAGCGGTTTTCAGTAAGGTTTTCTCTGCAAGCACTGAAATTGTAGGTAACAGATAGTTTTGTGATAAGATAAATTGTAACGAGTAACAAACAATGAAAGTAAATAAAGTGCAGCAAGGTGGCCCAATCCTTTTTGTAGCAAAGGACAAGCCTGGACAATTTCTTATAATGAGAAAAGAGCTCCCGAGGACACATGGGAATTATCGTCAAGCTAGTTTTCATCATGCTCATATGATTCACGTTCGGTACTTTGATAATTTGATATGTGGGTGGACCGGTGCTTGGGTACTGCCCTTACTTGGACAAGCATCCCACTTATGATTAACCTCTATTGCAAGCATCCGCAACTACAAAAGAAGTAGTGAGGTAAACCTAACCACATCATTAAACATATGGATCCAAATCAGCCCCTTACGAAGCAACGCATAAACTAGGGTCTAAGCTTCTGTCACTCTAGCAACCCATCATCTACTTATTACTTCCCAATGCCTTCCTATAGTCCCAAATAATGGTGAAGTGTCATGTAGTCGATGTCCACATAACACCACTAGAGGAAAGACAACATACATCTCATCAAAATATCAAACGAATACCAAATTCACATGACTACTAATAGCAAGACTTCACCCATGTCCTCAGGAACAAACGTAACTACTCACAAAGCATATTCATGTTCATAATCAGAGGAGTAATAATATGCATTAAGGATCTGAACATACGATCTTCCACCAAGTAAACCAATTAGCATCAACTACAAGGAGTAATCAACACTACTAGCAACCCACAGGTACCAATTTGTGGTTTTGATACAAGATTGGATACAAGAGATGAACTAGGGTTTGAGAGGAGATGGTGCTGGTGAAGATGTTGATGGAGATTGACCCCCTCCTGATGAGAGGATCGTTGGTGATGACGATGGTGATGATTTCCCCCTCCCGAAGGGAAGTTTCCTCGGCAGAACAGCTCTGTGAGAGCCCTAGATTGGTTCCGCCAAGGTTCCACCTCGTGGCGGCGGAGTTTCGTCCCGTAAGCTTGCCTCTGAATTTTTCCAGGGTAAAAGCCTTCATATATCAGAAGATGGGCATCGGAGGGCCACAAGGGGGCCCAGGAGACAAGGGGCGCGCCCAGTAGGGGTGGGCGCGCCCCCCACCCTCCTAGCCAGGGTGTGGGCCCCCTCTGGTGTTTTCTTCACTCAATAATTCTTATTCATTCCAAAACCGACTTCCGTGGAGTTTCGGGATTTTTGGAGCTGTGCAGAATAGGTTTCCAATATTTGCTCCTTTTCCAGCCAGAATTCCAGCTGCCGGCATTCCCCCTCTTCATGGTAAACCTTGTAAAATAAGAGAGAATAGCCACAAGTATTGAAATATAATGTGTAATAACAGCCCATAATGCAATAAATATTGATATAAAAGCATGATGCAAAATGGACGTATCAACTCCCCCAAGCTTAGACCTCGCTTGTCCTCAAGCGGAAGCCGATATCGAAAATTACGTCCACATGTTTAGAGATAGAGGTGTCGATAAAAATAAAATACGGACATGAGGGCATCATGATCATTCTTATAATAGCAACATATATAGGTTTTGTCAGATGATTTCTTATGCTCAAGTAACTATCAATTCACAATGTCAAGTATGGTTCAGAAACTTCATTGGGAACTAGCAAACTATAATCTCAGTCATTGAAGCAATTGCAATTTATCATAACATCAGAAAGAGTCAAGAATAGAGCTTTTCAGCAAGTCCACATACTCAACTATCATATAGTCTTCTACAATTTCTAACACTCACGCAGTACTTGTGGTTATGGAGTTTCAACCGGACACTGAGAAAGATAGGGGCTTATTGTGCTGCCTCCCAACGTATTCACCTTTGGGTGATGTCAACAATAATAATTCATGCTAACTTACATCCAATTGGATATATATATATATATATATATATATCAAGATCTTTCAAACACGAGGAGCTTGCCAAAGGATAAAATGAAAAAGGGAAAGATGAAGATCACCATGACTCAAGCATAAAGTAAAAACATAAAGTAAATGATAGGCCCTTCGCAGAGGGAAATAGAGGTTGTCATGTGCTTTTAGGGTTGGATGCACAAAATCTTAATGCAAAAGAACGTCACTTTATATTGCCACTTGTATATGGACCTTTATTATGTAGTCCGTCGCTTTTATTGCTTCCATAACAATATTGTATAAAGCTTATTTTCTCTGCACTAATAAGTCATACATAATTAGAGAGCAATTTTTTATTGCTCGCAACATGACAACTTACTTGAAGGATCTTACTCAATCCATAGGTAGGTATGGTGGACTCTCATGGCAAAAACTGGGTTTAAGGATATTTGGAAGCACAAGTACTATCTCTACTTGGTGCAAGGAATTTGGCTAGCATGAGTGTCGGTGTCAAAACCGGCAGATCTCGGGTAGGGGGTCCCGATCTGTGCGTCAAGGCTGATGGTAACAGGAAGCAAGGGACACAGATGTTTACCCAGGTTCGGGCCCTCTCGATGGAGGTAAAACCGTACTTCCTGCTTGATTAATATTGATGATATGGGTAGTACAAGAGTAGATCTACCACGAGATCGTAGAGGCTAAACCTAAGAGCTAGCCTATGATGGTATGATTGTAATTGTGATCGGCCTTCTAAGGACCAACCTCTCCGGTTTATATAGACACCGGAGAGGGCTAGGGTTTACATGGAGTCGGTTACAAGAAAGGAAAGATAATATCCAGATCGCCAAGCTTGCCTTCCACGCAAAGGAGAGTCCCATCCGGACACGAGCCGAAGTCTTGAGTCTTGCATCTTCATGCTGTTGGGGAACGTAGTAATTTCAAAAAATTTCCTACGCACACGCAAGATCATGTGATGCATAGCAACGAGGGAAGAGTATTGTCTACGTACCCAACGCAGACCGACTGCGGAAGTGGTGACACGACGTAGAGGAAGTAGTCGTACGTCTTTTCGATCCAACCGATCAAGCACCGAAACTACGGCACCTCCGAGTTCGAGCACACGTTCAGCTCGATGACGATCCCCGGACTCCGATCTAGCAAAGTGTCGGGGAAGAGTTCCGTCAGCACGACGGCGTGGTGACGATCTTGATGAACTACAGCAGCAGGGCTTCGCCTAAACTCCGCTACAGTATTATCGAGGAATATGGTGGCTGGGGGCGCCGCACACGGCTAAGGAATAGATCACGTGGATCAACTTGTTGTCCCTTTGGTGCTAGCCCTGCCCCTCTATTTATATGTTGAGCCCCGGGGTCAAAACTTGGAGCAAAAGCCTCCTCAAAGTCGGTTTTGCCCGAAAGGCAAGAGTCCCACTCGGACTCCAGGACCAAACGCCACAATCCTTGGCGTCTGGCCCAGACGCCATGGGCCTCGGCGTCTGGCCCAGGGCCAGACGCCAGGGTCTCCGGCGTTTGGCCCCCTGGCCTCCGCAAAACTCCTTTTGCACCGACCTAAAGCCTCATGGGCTTGACCCCTTGGCCTAACCATATCATCCAATATATGAATCTTTACGTCTCGACCATTTCGAGACTCCTCGTCATGTCCCCGATCTCATCCGGGACTCCGAACTCCTTCGGTACATCAAAACATGTAAACTCATAATATAACTATCATCGTAACCTTAAGCGTGCGGACCCTACGGGTTCGAGAACAATGTAGACATGACCGAGACACGTCTCCGGTCAATAACCAATAGCGGGACCTGGATGCCCATATTGGCTCCTACATATTCTACGAAGATCTTTATCGGTCAGACCGCATAACAACATACGTTGTTCCCTTTGTCATCGGTATGTTACTTGCCCGAGATTCGATCGTCGGTATCCAATACCTAGTTCAATCTCGTTACCGGCAAGTCTCTTTACTCGTTCCGTAATACATCATCTCACAACTAACATATTAGTTGTAATGCTTGCAAGGCTTATGTGATGTGTATTACCGAGAGGGCCCAGAGATACCTCTCCGACAATCGGAGTGACAAATCCTAATCTCGAAATACGCCAACCCAACATCGACCATTGGAGACACCTGTAGTACTCCTTTATAATCACCCAGTTACGTTGTGACGTTTGGTAGTACCCAAAGTGTTCCTCCGGTAAACGGGAGTTGCATAATCTCATAGTCATAGGAACATGTATAAGTCATGAAGAAAGCAATAGCAACATACTAAACGATCGGGTGCTAAGCTAATGGAATGGGTCATGTCAATCAGATCATTCTACTAATGATGTGACCTCGTTAATCAAATAACAACTCATTGTTCATGGTTAGGAAACATAACCATCTTTGATTAACGAGCTAGTCAAGTAGAGGCATACTAGTGACACTTTGTTTGTCTATGTATTCACACATGTATTATGTTTCCGGTAAATACAATTCTAGCATGAATAATAAACATTTATCATGATTATAAGGAAATAAATAATAACTTTATTATTGCCTCTAGGGCATATTTCCTTCAGTCTCCCACTTGCACTAGAGTCAATAATCTAGTTCACATCGTCATGTGATTTAACACCAATATTCATATCTGTATATGATTAACACCCATAGTTCACATCATCATGTGACCAACACCCAAAGGGTTTACTAGAGTCAATAATCTAGTTCACATCGCTATGTGATTAACATCCAAAGAGTACTAAGGTGTGATCATGTTTTGCTCGTGAGAGAAGCTTAGTCAACGGGTCTGTCACATTCAGAGCCGTATGTATTTTGCAAATATTCTATGTCTACAATGCTCTGTACGGAGCTACTCTAGCTAATCGCTCCCACTTTCAATATGTATCCAGATTGAGACTTAGAGTCATCTGGATCAGTGTAAAAGTTTGCACTGATGTAACTTTTACAACAAACTCTTTTATCACCTCCATAATCGAGAAACATCTCCTTAGTCCTTACTAAGGATATTCTTGACCAATGTCCAGTGATCTACTCCTAGATCACTATTGTACTCCCTTGCCAAATACAGAGCAAGGTATACAATAGGTCTGGTACAAAGCATAGCATACTTTATAGAACCTATGACTGAGGCATAGGGAATGACTTTTCATTCTCTTTCTATTTTCTGCTGTGGTCGGGATTTGAGTCTTACTCAATTTCATACCTTTGCAACACAGGCAAGAACTCTTTCTTTAACTGTTCCATTTTGAACTATTTCAAAATCTTGCCAAGGTATGTACTCATTGAAAATCTTATCAAGCGTCTTGATCTATCTCAATAGATCTTGATGCTCAATATATAAGTAGCTTTTTACTGAGGTCTTTTCTTTTTAAAGAACTCCTTTAAAACACTCCTTTATGCTTTGCAGAAAAATTCTACATCATTTCTGATCAACAATATGTCACTCACATATACTAATCAGAAAGGCTGTAGTGCTCCCACTCACTTTATTGTAAATACAGGCTTCATCGTAAGTCCATATAAAACTATATGCTTTGATCAACTTATCAAAGCGTATATTCCAACTCCGAGATGCTTGCACCAGTCCATAGATGGATCGCTGGAGCTTGCACATTTTGTTAGCACCTTTAGGATTGACAAAACCTTCTGGTTGCATCATATACAACTCTTCTTTAATAAATCCATTAAGGAATGCAGTTTTGACATCCATTTGCCAGATTTCATAAAATGTGGCAATTGCTAACATGATTCAGATAGACTTAAGCATCGATACGAGTGAGAAAACCTCATCGTATTCAACACCTTGAACTTGTTGAAAAACTTTTGCAACAAGTCGAGCTTGGTAGATAGTAACACTACTATCAGTGTCCGTCTTCCTCTTGAAGATCCATTTATTTAACATGGCTTTGCTGATCATCGAGCAAGTCAATCAAAGTCCATACTTTGTTGTCATACATGGATCATATCTCAGATTTTATGGCCTCAAGCCATCTCGCGGAATCTGGGCTCATCATCGCTTCCTCATAGTTCGTAGGTTCATCATGGTCTAGTAACATGACTTCCAGAACATGATTACTACACCACTCTGGTGCAGATCTTACTCTGGAAGACCTACGAGGTTCTGTAGTAACTTGATCTGAAGTTTTATGATCAATATCATTAGCTTCCTCACTAATTGGTGTATTTGTCACAGGAACTGATTTCTGTGATGAACTACTTTCCAATAAGGGAGCAGGTACAGTTACCTCATCAAGTTCTACTTTCCTCCCACTCACTTCTTTCGAGAGAAACTCCTTCTCCAGAAAGGATCCATTTTTAGCAACGAATATCTTGCCTCCGGATCTGTGATAGAAGGTGTACCCAACAATTTCCTTTGGGTATTCTATGAAGACGCACTTCTCCGATTTGGGTTCGAGCTTATCAGGATGAAACTTTTCCACATAAGCATCGCAGCCCCAAACTTTAAGAAACGACAACTTGGGTTTCTTGCTAAACCACAGTTCATATAGTGTCGTCTCAACGGATTTAGATGGTGCCCTTTTAACGTGAATGCAGCTGTCTCTAATGCATAACCCCAAAACGACAATGGTAAATCAATAAGAGACATCATAGATCGCACCATATCCAATAAAGCGCGGTTACGACGTTCGGACACACCATAACATTGTGGTGTTCCAGGTGGCGTGAGCTATGAAACTATTCCACATTGTTTTAATTGAAGACCAAACTCGTAACTCAAATATTCGTCTCCGTGATCAGATCGCAGAAACTTTATTTTTCTTGTTACGATGATTTTTCCACTTCACTCTGAAATTCTTTGAACCTTTCAATTATTTCAGACTTATGTTTCATCAAGTAGATATCCCCATATCTGCTCAAATCATCTTGTGAAGGTCAGAAAATAATGATACCTGCTGTAAGCCTTTCATCGGACCACATACATCGGTATGTATGATTTCCAACAAATCTGTTGCTTGCTTCATTGTTCCGGAGAACGGCGTTTTAGTCATCTTGCCCATAAGGCATGGTTCGCAAGCATCAAGTGATTCATAATCAAGTGATTCCAAAATCCCATCAGCATGGAGTTTCTTCATGCGCTTTACACCAATATGACCTAAACGGCAGTGCCATAAATAAGTTGCACTATCATTATTAACTTTACATCTTTTGGTTTCAATATTATGAATATGTGTATCACTAAGATCGAGATCCAATGAACTATTTTCATTGGGTGTGTAACCATATAAAGTTTTATTCATGTAAACAGAACAACAATTTATTCTTTTACTTAAATGAATAACCGTATTACAATAAACATGATCAAATCATATTCATGCTCAACGCAAACACCAAATAACACTTATTTAGTTTCAACACTAATCCCGAAATTATAGGGAGTGTGCGATGATGATCATATCAATCTTGGAACCACTTCCAACACACATCGTCACTTCACCCTTAACTAGTCTCTGTTTATTCTGCAACTCCCGTTTCGAGTTACTAATCTTAGCAACTGAACTAGTATCAAATACTTAGGGTTTGCTATAAACACTAGTAAAGTACACATCAATAACATGTATATCAAATATACTTATGTTCACTTTGCCATCCTTCTTATCCGCCAATCACTTGGGGTGATTCCGTTTCCGGTGACCAGTCCCTTTGCAGTAGAAGCACTTAGTCTCAGGCTTAGGACCAGACTTGGGCTTCTTCACTTGAGCAGCAACTTGCTTGCCGTTCTTCTTGAAGTTCCCCTTCTTCCCTTTGCCCTTTTCTTGAAACTAGTGGTCTTATCAACCATCAACACTTGATGTTTTTCTTGATTTCTACCTTCATTGATTTCATCATCACGAAGAGCTTGGGAGTTGTTTCCGTTATCCCTTGCATATTATAGTTCATCACGAAGTTCTACTAACTTGGTGATGGTGACTAGAGAATTCTGTCAATCACTATCTTATCTGGAAGATTAACTCCCACTTGATTCAAGCGATTGTAGTACCCAGACAATCTGAGCACATGCTCACTAGTTGAGCGATTCTCCTCCATCTTTTAGCTATAGAACTTGTTGGAGACTTCATATCTCACAACTCGGGTATTTGCTTGAAATATTAACTTCAACTCCTGGAACATCTCATATGGTCCATGACGTTCAAAACGTCTTTGAAGTCCCGATTCTAAGCCGTTAAGCATGGTGCACTTAAACTATCAAGTAGTCATCATATTGAGCTAGCTAAATGTTCATAACGTTTGCATCTGCTCCTGCAATAGGTCTGTCACCTAGCGGTGCATCAAGGACATAATTCTTCTGTGCAGCAATGAGGATAATCCTCAGATCACGGATCCAATCCGCATCATTGCTACTAACATCTTTCAACACAATTTTCTCTAGGAACATATCAAAATAAACACAGGGAAGCAACAACGCGAGCTATTGATCTATAATTTGCAAAATACTACCAGGACTAAGTTCATGATAAATTTAAGTTCAATTAATCATATTACTTAAGAACTCCCACTTAGACAGACATCCCTCTAATCCTCTAAGTGATCACGTGATCCAAATCAACTAAACCATGTCCGATCATCACGTGAGATGGAGTAGTTTCAATGGTGAACATCACTATGTTGATCATATCTACTATATGATTCACGCTCGACCTTTCGGTCTCCGTGTTCCGAGGCCATATCTGTATATGCTAGGCTCGTCAAGTATAACCTGAGTATTCCGCGTGTGCAACTGTTTTGCACCCGTTGTATTTGAACGTAGAGCCTATCACACCCGATCATCACGTGGTGTCTCAGCACGAAGAACTTTCGCAACGGTGCATACTCAGGGAGAACACTTCTTGATAATTTAGTGAGAGATCATCTTATAATGCTACCGTCAATCAAAGCAAGATAAGATGCATAAAAAGATAAACATCACATGCAATCAATATAAGTGATATGATATGGCCATCATCATCTTGTGCTTGTGATCTCCATCTCCGAAGCACCGTCATGATCACCATCGTCACCGGCGCGACACCTTGATCTCCATCGTAGCATCGTTGTCGTCTCGCCAATCTTATGCTTCCACGACTATCACTACCGTTTAGTAATAAAGTAAAGCATTACATCGCGATTGCATTGCATACAATAAAGCGACAACCATATGGCTCCTGCCAGTTGCCGATAACTTGGTTACAAAACATGATCATCTCATACAATAAAATTCAGCATCATGCCTTGACCATATCACATCACAACATGCCCTGCAAAAACAAGTTAGACGTCCTCTACTTTGTTGTTGCATGTTTTACGTGGCTGCTACGGGCTTAAGTAAGAACCAATCTCACCTACGCATCAAAACCACAACGATAGTTTGTCAAATAGACTCCGTTTTAACCTTCGCAAGGATCGGGCGTAGCCATACTTGGTTCAACTAAAGTTGGAGAGGCAGTCGCCCGCAAGCCATCTCTGTGCAAAGCACGTCGAGGGAACCGGTCTCGCGTAAGCGTACGCGTAAGGTTGGTCCGGGTCGTCTCGTCCAACAATACCGCCGAACCAAAGTATGACATGCTGGTAGGCAGTATGACTTGTATCGTCCACAACTCACTTGTGTTCTACTCATGCATATAACATCAACATAAATAACCTGGCTCGGATGCCACTGTTGGGGAACGTAGTAATTTCAAAAAATTTCCTACGCACACGCATGATCATGTGATGCATAGCAACGAGGGAAGAGTATTGTCTACGTACCCAACGCAGACCGACTGCGGAAGCGGTGACACGACGTAGAGGAAGTAGTCGTACGTCTTTTCGATCCAACCGATCAAGCACCGAAACTACGGCACCTCCGAGTTCGAGCACACGTTCAGCTCGATGACGATCCCCGGACTCCGATCTAGCAAAGTGTCGGGGAAGAGTTCCGTCAGCACGACGGCGTGGTGACGATCTTGATGAACTACAGCAGCAGGGCTTCGCCTAAACTCCGCTACAGTATTATCGAGGAATATGGTGGCTGGGGGCGCCGCACACGGCTAAGGAATAGATCACGTGGATCAACTTGTTGTCCCTTTGGTGCTAGCCCTGCCCCTCTATTTATATGTTGAGCCCCGGGGTCGAAACTTGGAGCAAAAGCCTCCTCAAAGTCGGTTTTGCCCGAAAGGCAAGAGTCCCACTCGGACTCCAGGACCAAACGCCACAATCCTTGGCGTCTGGCCCAGACGCCATGGGCCTCGGCGTCTGGCCCAGGGCCAGACGCCAGGGTCTCCGGCGTTTGGCCCCCTGGCCTCCGCAAAACTCCTTTTGCACCGACCTAAAGCCTCATGGGCTTGACCCCTTGGCCTAACCATATCATCCAATATATGAATCTTTACGTCTCGACCATTTCGAGACTCCTCGTCATGTCCCCGATCTCATCCGGGACTCCGAACTCCTTCGGTACATCAAAACATGTAAACTCATAATATAACTGTCATCGTAACCTTAAGCGTGCGGACCCTACGGGTTCGAGAACAATGTAGACATGACCGAGACACGTCTCCGGTCAATAACCAATAGCGGGACCTGGATGCCCATATTGGCTCCTACATATTCTACGAAGATCTTTATCGGTCAGACCGCATAACAACATACGTTGTTCCCTTTGTCATCGGTATGTTACTTGCCCGAGATTCGATCGTCGGTATCCAATACCTAGTTCAATCTCGTTACCGGCAAGTCTCTTTACTCGTTCCGTAATACATCATCTCACAACTAACATATTAGTTGTAATGCTTGCAAGGCTTATGTGATGTGTATTACCGAGAGGGCCCAGAGATACCTCTCCGACAATCGGAGTGACAAATCCTAATCTCGAAATACGCCAACCCAACATCGACCATTGGAGACACCTGTAGTACTCCTTTATAATCACCCAGTTACGTTGTGACGTTTGGTAGTACCCAAAGTGTTCCTCCGGTAAACGGGAGTTGCATAATCTCATAGTCATAGGAACATGTATAAGTCATGAAGAAAGCAATAGCAACATACTAAACGATCGGGTGCTAAGCTAATGGAATGGGTCATGTCAATCAGATCATTCTACTAATGATGTGACCTCGTTAATCAAATAACAACTCATTGTTCATGGTTAGGAAACATAACCATCTTTGATTAACGAGCTAGTCAAGTAGAGGCATACTAGTGACACTTTGTTTGTCTATGTATTCACACATGTATTATGTTTCCGGTAAATACAATTCTAGCATGAATAATAAACATTTATCATGATTATAAGGAAATAAATAATAACTTTATTATTGCCTCTAGGGCATATTTCCTTCACATGCTTCAATAGTCCGGGCGTTGTACACAGTCCGGCTGTCCGGATACCCCCTAATCCAGGACTCCCTCAGTAGCCCCTGAACCAGGCTTCAATGACGATGAGTCCGACACGCAGTATTGTCTTCGGCATTGCAAGGCGGGTTCCTTCTCCAAATACTCCAAAGTAATTATCGAACACTTAGACCGTGTCCGGATCTGCAAGATGATCTTCACATGGCATAAGTCTGATCTTCTGGCAATCTTCGGGTGTCGTGCCCTTGCATCGTGGCCTGGTCCAACGCGGATCGACGTTTCTTACCCCACCTCAACTCGTGTTACGAGGCGGCTTTATTGGCACGTCCCGTCAAGGCAGAGATCGTGTTCCTCTTATTATGGGATTTTCCATTAATATGGGCACACGCGACCCCATGACGGCCGTTGGTATTACCTCGCGTGTTTTTAGATAAGCCCCAAACGGCCACACCAAGGACTTTTGATATTCATCCCCTTTATAAAGGGGTCGAGGCCTATGCCTCTTTTCCACCTTCCTCGCGCCTTCTTGCACCTCGAGTTCTAACACCCGAAACCCAAGCTTCAACACCCCAGATCCTCTAATATGTCCGGATCCGTCCCTCAAGGCCAGTGGGTGGCCTCCTCGATTCAAGAGGACGACATTGCGAAGCTTAGGGAGGTCGGATACCTAACCGCCGCATCCAACACAGGCTTCCTGCGCCAGGGCAGGTCATCCCCACACCGGAGCCTAATGAGGGCGTCGTTTTTGTCCCGCACTTCCTCCGCGGCCTGGGTTTCACCCTCGATCCCTTTGTGAGGGGGATCATGTTCTATTATGGGTTGGATTTTCATGATCTGGCTCCAGACGCTATCCTTCATATCTCGTCTTTCATTATCGTGTGTGAGACTTTTCTCCACATCACTCCACACTTCGGCTTACGGCTAAAGACCTTCAATGTGACGCCGAAGATGATCGAGGGGCGATAGGTGGAGTGCGGAGGTGCCGTAATAAGCAGAAATGCCGATGCCCCATGGTCAGAGGGTTCTTTCCCAGAAGTATCCGATGTATGGCAACGGAGGTGGTTTTATGTCACGGCTCCCAGAGGCACAAAGTGGGTGGCTGCTCCCGAGTTTCGCTCGGGCCCTCCATCATAGTTGGCGTCTTGGATAGACGTAGGACGGAATTGGGGGCCCGCTGGTGATATACCAGTACTGCAGAATCACATTCGGGAGCTTCTTGTGAGGGACATTAACCTTGTCAGCATAATGCAAGTGATGTTAATCCGACGGATGTTGCCGTGCCAACGCCGGCCTCTCCGGATGTGGGAGTTCAATCCGGAGGGTCCGCGAACTGTCAAGCACTTCTTCGGCTTGAAGCTCGAAGAGATGTGCAAATTATTCTTCAGACGGAAAGTAGTGTGTCCGGACACCACCGAGGATGCGGGCCTAAGCTGCAATCACCTAGATACTCGAGTAAGTAGCCTTGATACCGGACACCCTGTTTTGTATTTGTCATGATCGTTTATTCTGAAAATCATCCGCGGCCAGGAATGGCTCAGTAAGGCGGAGAGAATCAGGTGTCCAGCGCCACTTCTCGAAGGCTCGCCCACCCCCACCATGGCCAAGATGCTTGACCGGGTGCTCAGCAAAATGCCCTCGAGGAAAGACAAGGGGAGGAACGAAGAAACCGAAGCCCACATGCTACGTATCCGAACCAGGGGAATTGTTACCTCCCCCAAGGGGGATAGTCGGGGAGGGGAGGCTAAGGCCTCCTCCCCGCGCGGGAAGAAGAGGGCCGCCTCCGAAGATTTGGAGGCAGAGACGCCCAAATCAGGGAAAAAGGCATCCTCAGGGGGCCTTGCCCTGACGGGCACCCTCACCGCACCATGCCCTCCAACGGGCCAGCCCTTCACTGAGCCGTAAGTCAATCTTCAATCTGAAGGTATTGTGTTTCTCCTAGATCAATGACCAAGATTCAACTTTTTGCAGTCCGGCCAGCAGCTCCTCTCAACAAGGTTCGTCTTCGGGGGACCTTCCTCCGGATATGATGGAGAGCGAGACCCCACCCCCTTCTCCGACTCATGAAGCTGGCGACACCGAGGTAACATCACGGAGGAGTCCGGATCTGCCGAAGCCAGAAGTTAATCCGTCTGCCGCCCTGCGCCCGGAGCATTTGGCTACGACGGGGGGCGATGGGAAGAGTCCAGCGCGGTTTGATGTCCGGCCGGACATACTATCGAGCTTATTGGAGCGAGCTGCGCTCTCGGAGGAGCACCGCTCATTAATGAGCGTGGTGCTCCGGAAGATTTCATCCGCTACAAGCGGTTTGAATGAAGCCTTCACAAGCCTGCTCAGAGGCTTTGAGGTATGTAACGGAGAATTCACTATTTCTTTGGTTGTAAGGCACGCGCTAGGTGTGCTCCATATAGATAGTAGCCCCTGAGACTCTGGTTGCCCGCGCTAGGCGGAAAACGGGGGATCATAAACCAATGATAGTGATGTAAATGTGTACAGGTACCTGTGGGTCCGAACGCCGGCCAGTCTGTTGAAGTTGCCGAACTATCGAGGCAAATTGGATCGATTGATGCTGATATCACACTCGTGAATGAGCGGCTGGACAAGTCACAAGGTATGTGTCATGCCTTCCCTTGTACAGGGAAAATATGAAGATGCCATGATATTGATGTAGTATGTTTGGACTGCAGATGGTGCTGCTGCCGTAGACGCCCCGAGGGTGGAACTTGCTCAAGCCAAGGAACAAGCTCGGGTGAGCAATGCGGCTGCCCTAAAGGCGGCCGAGGAACTGAGGGCCGAACAGGTTGCTCATTGCCGAAGCGAGGAAAAGATAGCCGAAATGGCTATTGAGTTAAAAGATGTCGTTGACCGGTATGAGCTCCTTAAAAAGGAGTGTGAGGGTAATCCGGACAAACTGAACAAGGCGCTAAATGCCACCAAGGAAATCCGGACCGATCTCAGGGGTGCGCAGGAGGAGCTTCGACAGGCCGGTGAAATCGCGGCTGGGGGCTCCTATTTACTGCGGATGAATTTTTTCGATTCGAAGTACGCTCCCCTAGATGGACGCTGGAGTCCGGCGGATGCATATGAGGATTTGGCGAAGAGTACGGCTGATGCTGCTGACTTCTTCAAAGGTCAAGGTGACAAGGAAGTGGAGAAGCTTTTCTAGTCGCAATTCCATGCTCCCACTCGCCCACTGCCGTTGAGTGACAAGATGGTTGCTGTAGCGGAGCTTCATAGGCTGTCCGGGCTTGCAATGCGGTCTATAATAGACCATCTTTGGCCGAAGGGGCCTAAGCCGGACAGTTACTTTGGTTTGGTGCAACAGTTCCTAGGGGTCGTGCCTCGGATTGATGTCATGAGGAGATCGGCGTGTATAGAGGGTGCTCGGATGGCTCTCGCCCGCGTTAAAGCCTATTGGACGGATATGGATGCCACCATGATAGCGGCCCAGGATCCGGTGGGGGGCCAATATCCGGCCGAGCACTACTTGGCGCAGGTCACAGAAGGTGCCCGCCTAATAGAGGTGAAGTGCTCGAAGAATGTCTTGTTCGAATGATGAACAAAATTATTGTAAGAACAATGTTTATTTTGGTTATGAGGCTAGATTTATACTATTTGCCTGAGAGTATGATTATTTCCCCTGTGCGGCCGTTTATATATATGTATATATGAATATGTAATCTGAAAGTTAGCAGTCGTTGGCTTCAGCCCCCACGCATACAATACGGGGGTGTTCGCGAAAAAATATGCCTATTCACACTTGATCCAATGTCTTGGTCCATTAAGGAGGTGATCACACGACGAACTAGGCAACCGGACTATATAGCTGTAACACTTTCGCTTAGCCATGGGATTCTAAACTGGGGCTACTATGTAGCCCCTGGTACCTTCGCGTGCATCCGAATACGGGCGCGTATGTACCTGGCCGGGAAATGGCCCTTCGTTAATGCGGAGGAATCCTAAAGATTCCGGTGAGTCCTTGAGTGGTTGACCAGTCTCTCGCTGTATCATGACAGTCAATTTTCGGCTTTCTCTACCGAGGTGCTCATCCGGAATAACTAGGGCACAATCGCAGTAGTTCTCCTTTGGCCACCTTAGCCGATAATAACGAAACGTAAGGCGGCAAACCCAAGAGCTGGGCAAACCCAACATTTGACCAAAGACATGATTTGGAACTGATGCATATAAGGCCAAACTCATGACGCCGAACACTCCCGAAGGTATTCGGACTTTGTAACAGATGATGAGCTCAAGAATGCCCATTCATTATAAACCATGTGTTTCCAGGTACATGCGTTAGTCTGTCGTGGCAAAATGCCAAAAACGGCAGTATCCTCTGTGGGTATGGAGCCCATGGGATGGTTAAACAACAAGAGGCAATAGAAAAGGTTTACATAGGGGCTTAATCTAAAAAGAAACCTGTTGAACGGGGCCCTACTGCATGTCTGCGCCTTTGTCTCCGTTGTGCCGCATCCTGGAAGGGTATTGCGCGAACGTTGTCTGCAGAAATTGGAAACTCATAGGAGAGTGCAACGTAAGTATGTGATGGATAGTAAAAGTGTAAAATGTTGGCCTGTCAATAAGGTTGAGCCAATTGTGGGGCTTTATTACTTGTATTTAGCCCCTGGTACCCACTATAGGATTATATATATGGTTCCCTCGTTCGATCTAGGCTACCATGGTCTTGATGACCGGTCATATTTGTTGGATGTTGGAGGTCGCTTTATAGTCCAGCCGCGAGGGCCGTCGCGTATTCCTCTGCGCGTGACGAGCGCTCTGTTATTCCGCTAACGGTGATGACACCACGTGGACCGGGAATCTTAAGTGTAAGGTAGCCATAGTGCGGCAGTGCATTGAAGCGGGCGAAGGACGTTCTTCCGAGCACTGCGTGATAGTCGCTTTGGAAGGGTGCGATGATGAAGAGTAGTTCTTCGCTTCTGGAGTTGTCTAGAGAGCCGAATGTTACCTCTAGTATAACGGAGCCCCTACTGTAGGCTTCAACGCCTGGTATCACCCCTTCAAAGGTGGTGTTGCTTTGGTTGATTCTGGATGGGTTTATCCCCATCCTGCGGATAGTGTCCTCGTATATTAAATTGAGACTACTGCCGCTGTCCATACGGACCTGGGTGAGATGGTATCCGTCGATCATTGGGTCAAGCACCAAGGCCTCTGATCCGCCGCGCCAAATACTAGTCTGGCCATCCAAGTGATCGAAAGTGATCGGATAAGACATCCAGTAGTTGGGTGTGGGTATGACGGGCTCTGTATCGTGCGCGTCTCTATGCGCGCGTTCGTGCCCCCTCATGGATGTATGAGTCGCGTGGATCATGTTTATTCTTTTGACCTCTAGCGGGAATTTTTTCTGTCCCGCAGTGTTCGGTTGGCGAGGTTCATCCTCATCCTCACTTGGTGTTTCCCTTCCCTTGTGTTCGGCGTTCAATTTGCCAGCCTACTTGAAGACCCAGCACTCTCTGTGCGTGTGGTTTGCAGGCTTATCAGGGGTGCCATGGATTTGGCACAATCTATCTAGGACTCTATTCAGTCCGGACAGTCCCTCTTTACTGCCTTTAGATGGCTTATTTTGCTGATTAGGTCGAGAGCCCCTAAATCGGGCATTAACCGTTGTGTTATCCGGGCTCTCTTCCTTGTTTTGGCATTTATTTTTATTATGCAGTGGCTTCCCGTTGCCATCCCTTATTTTGGATGTGCTGGGGTCGCTGGTGCCTTTACGGGCTAGCCAGCTATCTTCTCCCGCGCAAAAGCGGGTCATAAGTCTTGTTAGGGCTGCCATTGTCCTTGGCTTTTCTTGGCCGAGGTGTCTGGCGAGCCACTCGTCACGGATGTTGTGTTTGAATGCCGCTAAGGCTTCGGCATCCGGACAATCAACAATTTTATTCTTCTTAGTGAGGAATCTATTCCAAAGCTTGTGGGCGGACTCTCCGGGTTGTTGGGTTATGTGACTTAAATCGTCAGCATCCGGAGGCCGGACATAAGTCCCTTGAAAATTGGCCCTCAAAGCATCCTCGAGTTCCTCCCAGCTCCCAATTGAATTTTCGGGGAGGCTTTTCAACCAGTGCCGATCTGGTCCCTTCAGTTTGAGGGGGAGGTATTTGATGGCGTGAAGGTCATCTCCACAAGCCATATGTATGTGCAGGATAAAGTCCTCGATCCAGACCCCTGGGTCTGTCGTTCTGTCGTATGCCTCTATGTTCACAGGTTTAAAGCCCTGTGGGAATTCATGGTCCAGTACTTCATCAGTGAAGCACAGGGGGTTAGCAGCCCCTCTGTATTTGGACGTACTGTGGCATGCCGTCGGTTGTTGTTGTGTTCGGTGTTTATTCCAAACTGGTATTTGGTTGTCATAACTGTTTTGACGACCACGGTCCCCCGCCGGGGTGTGTCCTTTAGATCTGTAGATGGACCTAGTTACGCCAGCTTTCTTATCCAGGTGCTCACGTAGATCGTGCGCATCTTCGGTAGTTGCTTTATTGCGGTTATGAAGTGGTACGTCTTGTCTCCTGGTCGTGTTATTCTTTGGTGGAACGGCCTCGTCGTCGAATTCTGGCAGTAGCTTTCGTTTTGGGTAGCTCTTTGTGTGGCGATTGTCACCGTATCTTTCTTCAGTGTCTAGCACTTTGTTCCATCTGCGATTGAGCGTTTCCTGTGCCGCTTTAAGCCGTTGCTTCTGCCTCTTCAGACTTCTCATTGTGGCCATAAGCTTTCTGTGGAGGTTCTCTCGTTCCATGCGTTCTTCCGGAATGATGAATGCGTCATCGTCCGGACTGTCTTCTTGTCCTGGGCCGGTTTGATGAACTCGTCCCTCTGGATCATTGTCTTCGGGCGTCTGCTTCGAGCTATGTTCGGCGTGACCTAGTTCGTCCTGCTCCATCGCTGGTTCTGTTTGGTCGTTGTTGCCTTCGGAGTTGACCGGAGTATCCATCCTTCTTGCGCTCTTACTGATATTTTTGTTGTTGCTGGATTTGGAACGGCGTCTGCGCCATTGCTTTGGTTTTTGCCCATGGGTTTTATCTTCCGGATTGTCACTGTCGTCTTCCTTGGGCGTATCCACCATGTATATGTCATGTGACGAGGCGTGAATCCGGTACCCCATAGATTCTGAGTCTTCTCCTGCATCATCGTCCATACCGTCGATGCCTTCAGAGTCGAAATCAAGCACCTCGGTTAAATCATCAATCGTGGCTATGAAGTAGGTGGTGGGTGGGAAACGATTTTCTTCATCGCCTGCTTCCCACTTGGGCCGGACATAGTTCAGCCCGGACTTCTCTGTTAGGGAGAGAATTTTTAATGAGTTTAGTATGTCACCAAAGGGCGAGTGCTGGAAGATGTCTGCAGTGGCGAACTCCATTACCGGGGCCCAACCAGGCTTGGTGGGCTCGGGAGTGCGTGGACTGGGACCTACAACCGGATACGAATCTGGGGGCCCGGAGTCACAGGCTTTCCCAGAGGTGGGGTCTGTGTTCGGCTCCATCGCCGATGAGGGTACGGCCTGCGGGGCGAGGTCCAACCCTCCGTCCTTAGGCAACGCATCCTGCCCCGGATTTAGATCTGAGGCTTCTGCCGGGGTTATATCCCGAGCATCGTCTGACGGCAGGTCTAAGCCGTGCTCATCATGACTATTCGGCGCTCCTGATGCGGTCTGCTCCAGATGACCAAGCGAATCGGTCCGCAGTGTGAAGCCGCCGAACACGAAGGTCTGTCCAGGGAGGAAAGTCTCACCCTGGACAGCATCGTTGATGATGATTGAAGGAGCCATCAAGCCTTGTGGCGACGTCACAGAGGAACTCTCAATGAAAGCACCAATGTCGGTGTCAAAACCGGCGGATCTCAGGTAGGGGGTCCCGATCTGTGCGTCAAGGTTGATGGTAACAAGAAGCAAGGGACACAGATGTTTACCCAGGTTCGGGCCCTCTCGATGGAGGTAAAACCGTACTTCCTGCTTGATTAATATTGATGATATGGGTAGTACAAGAGTAGATCTACCACAAGATCGTAGAGGCTAAACCCTAAGAGCTAGCCTATGATGGTATGAATGTAATTGTGATCGGCCTTCTAAGGACCAACCTCACCGGTTTATATAGAAACCGGAGAGGGCTAGGGTTTACATGGAGTCGGTTACAAGAAAGGAAAGATAATACCCGGATCGCCAAGCTTGCCTTCCACGCAAAGGAGAGTCCCATCCGGACGCGAGCCGAAGTCTTGAGTCTTGCATCTTCACGCTTCAATAGTCCGGGCGTTGTACACAGCCCGGTTATCCGTGATACCCCCTAATCCAGGACTCCCTCAATGAGGGAGAAAGGCAAGCTCAACATGTTGGGAAGATCAATGACAATATACTTTAACTGAGATGTGAGAAAACATAAACCATTACGTTGTCTTCCTTGTCCAACATCAACTCTTTTAGCATGTCATACTTAATGAGTGCGCACAATCATAAACGATGTCCAATATAATATATTTGTATGTGAAAACCTCTCTTTCCTTATTACTTCCTATTAATTGCAATGATAACCAAAACTATGTTTGTCAACTCTCAACAACTTTTATGCCTCATGCTTTCTATGTGTGAAGACATTACTATCCATAAGATCAATATGAACTATTTTATTCTTTTATTCTTTCTACTTCCTCAAGATCATAGCAAGATAGCAAAGCCCTTGACTCAACATTAATCTTTATTATAGATAGCTCACAGACTCGATTACATAAAGAGATCACAAAGCAAAACTCAAAAACTACTTGATACCAAAACTTCAATCTACTAGATAAAGATACTACTAAAAGGATCGAACTAAGTAAAACGGTAAAGATAGGAGTGTGATGGTGATACGATACCGGGGCACCTCCCCCCAGCTTGGCAGTTGCCAAGGGGAGTGCCCATACCCATGTGATTATGTCTCCTTCTTCATGGTTGGTGTTATGATCTTCTTGGCGATGATGCCCCTCAGGATACGATTCTCCTCCTCGAGCTTATGGACTTGTTGTTTGAGGTCCATAATTTGCTTCCGGAGCTTGCCCGTAATGGCTAAAGCTCCCTTTACCCAAGGATGCTGCATAGCTTCTGGAGAACAAGTGACGCTCTTTTTCATATTTTCATAAGAAAGAAATTTAACGTTGGAAGGGATGACCGAATTTGGAATAGCCGAGCTATGTAGTTCCCCCATCATAAATCCTGCTTGGAGACGAGAGGTAACTTCTTGATCTTCCTCCATGGCATCTATCCTTTTCAGGCCGGCCTCCATCTCATCCTCCGTTGATGGTCCAAAGTGATAAGCATCGCTATTTGCTCCTGGACCTGGTGTCGGGTGAGACACCTGACTCTCCCCGACTGACTCTTCAGAAGACATCTTGCTCTTAAACTGCAATAGGAACAGCTCGAAACAAAAACAGAGGATATTTGCATGATACAGTGGTCAAAGCTTTCGAGAGATTATATAATGAATTTTTACTGACTAAAATACGTAACGTGCAAGAAAACGGAGTCCGGGAGGCACACGAGGTGGCCACGAGACAGGGGGGCGCGCCCAGGAAGGGTGGGCGCGCCCTACACCCTCGTGGAGGCCTTGTGTCCTTCCCGGACTACTTCCTTCTTTCCAAAATTCTTAAATATTCCAAAATGGATAAAAAATGCCATTAGAATTGTTTTGGAGTCGGTTTACTTACCGTACCACATACCTATTCCTTTTCAGAGTCTAGAACGTTCAGGAAAGTGTCCCTTATGTATTCGTCCGGGGTTACGGTCTCAACAATATTAGTTTCAACATTGATAGGATTACCTGAGATATAATGTTTAATTCTTTGATCGTTCACCACCCTCGGACTTTTGCCTTCGAAGTTGTTGATTTTTATGGCACCGGAACGATAGAACTCCTCGATAACGTAAGGACCTTCCCATTTAGAGAGAAGTTTTCCTGCAAAAAATCTAAACAAGAGCTGAATGATAACACATAAGCTCCTATGTTAAATTCACGCTTTTGTATCCTTTTGTCATGCTAGTGTTTGACTTTTTCTTTGAATAGCTTGTCATTCTCATAGGCTTGGGTTCTCCATTCATCAAGTGAGCTAATATCAAATAACCTCTTCTCACCGGCAAGTTTGAAGTCATAGTTGAGCTCTTTGATAGCCCAATATGCTTTATGTTCAAGTTCAAGAGGTAAGTGACATGCTTTTCCATAAACCATCTTATACGGAGACATGCCCATAGGATTTTTATATGCAGTTCTATAGGCCCATAATGCATCATCAAGTTTTTTGGACCAGTTCTTTCTAGATCTATTCACAGTCTTTTGCAAAATTAATTTGAGCTCTCCATTGCTCAACTCTACTTGACCACTAGACTGCGGGTGCTAAGGAGATGCAATTCTATGATTAACATCATACTTAGCAAGCATCTTACGGAAAGCACCATGAATAAAATGTTAACCACCATCAGTCATAGGATATCTAGGGACTCCAAACCTCAGAAAAATAACTTATTTAAGCATCTTAATAGAGGTGTTATGATCAGTGTTGGGGAACGTTGCAGAAAATTAAAAAATTTCCTACGGTTTCACCAAGATCCATCTATGAGTTCATCTAAGCAACGAGTCTAGGGAGAGAGTTTGCATCTACATACCACTTGTAGATCGCGTGCGGAAGCTTGCAAGGTGATGATGTAGTCGTACTCGACGTGATCCAAATCACCGATGACCTGCGCCGAACGGACGGCACCTCCGCGTTCAACACACGTACGGAACAGCCACGTCTCCTCCTTCTTGATCCAGCAAGGAAGGGAGGAGAGGTTGAGGGAGATGGCACCAGCAGCAGCACGACGGCGTGGTGTTGGTGGAGCTGCAGTACTCCGGCAGAGCTTCGCTAAGCACTATGGAGTTGGAGGAGGTGTTGGGGAGGGAGAAGGAGGCAACCAAAGGCCAGGGCTCAAGGTATGAAGTCCCTCCTCTCCCCCCACTATATATAGGGGTGCCAAAGGGGGGTGGCCGGCCCTAGGAGATCCAATCTCCTAGGGGGTGCGGCGGCCTAGGGGGGTTTCCCTCCCCCCCAAGGCACCTAGGAGGTGCCTTCCACTGGTAGGACTCCTCCCCCTTGGAAACCCTAGGCGCATGGGCCTTGTGGGGCTGGTGCCCTTGGCCCATGTAGGCCAAGGCGCACCCCCTACAGCCCATGTGGCCCCCGGGGATAGGTGGCCCCACCCGGTGGGCCCCCGGGACCCCTCCGGTGGTCCCGGTACAATACCGATAACCCGAAACTTGTCCCGATGCCCGAAACAGGACTTCCCATATATAAATCTTTACCTCCGGACCATTCCGGAACTCCTCGTGACGTCCGGGATCTCATCCGGGACTCCGAACAACATTCGGGTTACTGCATATACATATCCCTACAACCCTAGCGTGACTGAACCTTAAGTGTGTAGACCCTACGGGTTCGGGAGACATGTAGACATGACCGAGACTCTCTTAGTCAATAACCATCAGCGGGATCTGGATACCCATGATGGCTCCCACATGCTCCTCGATGTTGTCATCGGATGAACCACTATGTCGAGGATTCGATCAAACCCTGTATGCAATTCCCTTTGTCAATCGGTACGTTACTTGCCCGAGACTCGATCGTCGGTATCCCAATACCTTGTTCAGTCTCGTTACCGGCAAGTCACTTTACTCGTACCGTAATGCATGATCCCGTGTCCAACACCTTGGTCACATTGAGCTCATTATGATGATGCATTACCGAGTGGGCCCAGAGATACCTCTCCGTCATACGGAGTGACAAATCCCAGTCTCGATCCGTGTCAACCCAACAGCTACTTTCGGAGATACCTGTAATGTACCTTTATAGTCACCCAGTTACGTTGTGACGTTTGGTACACCCAAGGCATTCTTACGGTATCCGGGAGTTACACGATCTCATGGTCGAAGGAAGAGATACTTGACACTTGCAAAGCTCTAGCAAAACGAACTACACGATCTTTTATGCTATGCTTAGGATTGGGTCTTGTCCATCACATCATTCTCCTAATGATGTGATCCCGTTATCAACTACATCCAATGTCCATAGTCAGGAAACCATGACTATCTGTTGATCACAACGAGCTGGTCAACTAGAGGCTTACCAGGGACATAGTGTGGTCTAAGTATTCACACGTGTATTACGATTTCCGGATAATACAGTTATAGCATGAATACAAGACAATTATCATGAATAATGAAATATAATAATACTTTTATTATTGCCTCTAGGGCATATTTCCAACAGTCTCCCACTTGCACTAGAGTCACTAATCTAGTTACATTGTGATGAATCGAACACCCATAGAGTTCTGGTGTTGATCATGTTTTGCACGCGAGAGAGGTTTAGTCAGCGGATCTGCGACATTCAGATCAGTGTGTACTTTGCAAATCTCTATGTCTCCATCTTGAACATTTTCACGGATGGAGTTGAAACGACGCTTGATGTGCCTGGTCTTCTTGTGAAACCTGGGCTCCTTTGCGAGGGCAATAGCTCCAGTGTTGTCACAGAAGAGTTTGATCGGCCCCGACGCATTGGGTATGACTCCTAGGTCGGTGATGAACTCCTTCACCCAAATCGCTTCATGTGCTGCCTCCGAGGCTGCCATGTACTCCGCTTCACACGTAGATCCCGCCACGACGCTCTGCTTGCAGCTGCACCAGCTTACTGCTCCACCATTCAACATATACACGTATCCGGTTTGTGACTTAGAGTCATCCGGATCTGAGTCGAAGCTAGCGTCGACGTAACCCTTTACGACGAGCTCTTCGTCTCCTCCATAAACGAGAAACATGTCCTTTGTCCTTTTTAGGTACTTCAGGATATTCTTGACCGCTGTCCAGTGTTCCTTGCCGGGATTACTTTGGTATCTTGCTACCAAACTTACGGCAAGGTTTACATCGGGTCTGGTACACAGCATGGCATACATAATAGATCCTATGGCTGAAGCATAGGGGATGACACTCATCTCTTCTTTATCTTTTGCCGTGGTCGGTGACTGAGCTGAGCTCAGTCTCATACCTTGTAACATAGGCAAGAACCCCTTCTTGGACTGATCCATTCTGAATCTCTTCAAAATTTTATCAAGGTATGTACTTTGTGAAAGACCTATGAGGCGTCTCGATCTATCTCTATAGATCTTGATGCCTAATATATAAGCAGCTTCTCCAAGGTCCTTCATTGAAAAACACTTATTCAAGTAGGCCTTAATGCTGTCCAGAAATTCTATATTATTTCCCATCAGGAGTATGTCATCTACATATAATATGAGAAATGCTACAGAGCTCCCACTCACTTTCTTGTAAACGCAGGCTTCTCCATAAGTCTGCATAAACCCAAACGCTTTGATCATCTCATCAAAGCGAATGTTCCAACTCCGAGATGCTTGCACCAGTCCATAAATGGATCGCTGGAGCTTGCATACTTTGTTAGCGTTCTGAGGATCGACAAAACCTTCCGGCTGCATCATATACAGTTCTTCCTTAAGATGCCCGTTAAGGAATGCTGTTTTGACGTCCATCTGCCATATCTCATAATCATAGTATGCGGCAATTGCTAACATGATTCGGACGGACTTTAGCTTCGCTACAGGAGAGAATGTCTCGTCGTAGTCAATCCCTTGAACCTGTCGATAACCCTTAGCGACAAGTCGAGCTTTATAGATGGTAACATTACCATCCGCGTCCGTCTTCTTCTTAAAGATCCATTTGTTTTCTATCGCTCGCCGATCATCGGGCAAGTCTGTCAAAGTCCATACTTTGTTTTCATACATGGATTCTATCTCGGATTTCATGGCTTCAAGCCATTTGTTGGAATCCGGGCCCGTCATTGCTTCTTCATAGTTCGAAGGTTCATTGTTGTCTAACAACATGATTTCCAGGACAGGGTTGCCGTACCACTCTGGTGCGGAACGTGTCCTTGTGGACCTACGAAGTTCAGCAGTAACTTGATCCGAAGTACCTTGATCATTATCATGGTTTACCTCTTCAGTTGGTGTGGGCATCATAGGAATGGTTTCCTGTGCTGCGTCACTATCCCGCTCAAGAGGTAGTACTTCATCGAGTTCTACTTTCCTCCCACTTACTTCTTTCGAGAGAAACTCTTTTTCCAGAAAGCATCCGTTCTTGGCAACAAAGATCTTGCCTTCGGATCTTAAGTAGAAGGTATACCCTATAGTTTCCTTAGGGTATCCTATGAATACGCATTTTTCCGACTTGGGTTCGAGCTTTTCAGGTTGAAGTTTCTTGACATAAGCTTCGCATCCCCAAACTTTTAGAAACGACAGCTTAGGTTTCTTACCAAAGCATAATTCATACGGTGTCGTCTCAACGGATTTAGACGGTGCCCTATTTAAAGTGAATGTAGCTGTCTCTAGAGCGTATCCCCAAAATGATAGCGGTAAATCGGTAAGAGACATCATAGACCGCACCATATCCAATAGAGTGCGATTACGACGTTCGGACACACCGTTTCGCTGAGGTGTTCCAGGCGGCGTGAGCTGTGAAACGATTCCACATTTCTTTAAGTGTGTACCAAATTCATGACTTAAGTATTCTCCTCCACGATCTGATCGTAAGAATTTTATCTTTCGGTCACGTTGATTCTCCACCTCATTCTGAAATTCCTTGAACTTTTCAAAGGTCTCAGACTTGTGTTTCATTAAGTAGACATACCCATATCTACTCAAGTCATCTGTGAGAGTGAGAACATAACGATATCCTCCGCGAGCCTCAACGCTCATTGGACCGCACACATCGGTATGTATGATTTCCAACAAGTTGGTTGCTCGCTCCATTGTTCCGGAGAACGGAGTCTTGGTCATTTTACCTAAGAGGCATGGTTCGCACGTGTCAAACGATTCATAATCAAGAGACTCTAAAAGTCCATCGGCATGGAGCTTCTTCATGCGCTTGACACCAATGTGACCAAGGCGGCAGTGCCACAAGTATGTGGGACTATCGTTATCAACTTTAAATCTTTTGGCATCTACACTATGAACATGTGTAATATTACGCTCGAGATTCATTAAGAATAAACCATTGACCATTGGAGCATGACCATAAAACATATCTCTCATATAAATCGAACAACCATTATTCTCAGACTTAAATGAGTAGCCATCTCGTATTAAACGAGATCCAGATACAATGTTCATGCTCAAACTTGGCACTAAATAACAATTATTGAGGTTCAAAACTAATCCCGTAGGTAAATGTAGAGGCAGCGTGCCGACGGCGATCACATCGACTTTGGAACCATTCCCGACGCGCATCGTCACCTCGTCCTTTGCCAGTCTCCGTTTATTCCGCAGCTCCTGCTGTGAGTTACAAATATGAGCAACGGCACCGGTATCAAATACCCAGGAGTTACTACGATTACTGGTAAGGTACACATCAATCACATGTATATCAAATATACCTTTGGTGTTGCCGGCCTTCTTATCCGCTAAGTATTTGGGGCAGTTCCGCTTCCAGTGACCCTTCCCCTTGCAATAAAAGCACTCAGTCTCAGGCTTGGGTCCATTCTTTGACTTCTTCCCGGTAACTGGCTTACCAGGCGCGGCAACATCTTTGCCGTCCTTCTTGAAGTTCTTCTTACCCTTGCCCTTCTTGAACTTAGTGGTCTTATTGACCATCAATACTTGATGTTCTTTCTTGATTTCAGCCTCTGCTGACTTCAGCATCGAGAACAATTCAGGAATGGTCTTTTCCATTCCCTGCATGTTGTAGTTCATCACAAAGCTCTTGTAGCTTGGTGGGAGCGACTGGAGGATTCTGTCAATGACCGCCTCATCTGGGAGGTTAATGTTCAGCTGGGTCATACGGTTGTGCAACCCAGACATCTTCAGGATGTGCTCACTGACAGAACTGTTTTCCTCCATCTTACAACTGTAGAACTTGTCGGAGACATCATATCTCTCGACCCGGGCATGAGCTTGAAAAACTAGTTTCAGCTCTTCGAACATCTCATATGCTCCGTGATGCTCAAAACGCTTTTGGAGCCCCGGTTCTAAGCTGTAAAGCATGCCGCACTGAACGAGGGAGTAATCATCAGCGCGAGTTTGCCAAGCATTCATAATGTCTTGGTTCTCTGGGACGGGAGCGTCACCTAGCGGTCCTTCTAGGACATATTGTTTCCTGGCAGCTATGAGGATGATCCTCAGGTTCCGGACCCAGTCCGTATAGTTGCTGCCATCATCTTTCAGCTTGGTTTTCTCTAGGAACGCGTTGAAGTTCATGTTGACATTAGCGTTGGCCATTGATCTACAAGACATATTTGCAAAGGTTTTAGACTAAGTTCATGATAATAAAGTTCTAATCAAATTATGAACTCCCACTTAGATTAGACATCCCTTTAGTCATCTAAGTGTTACACGATCCGAGTCGACTAGCCCGTGTCCGATCATCACGTGAGACGGACTAGTCATCGTCGGTGAACATTTTCATGTTGATCGTATCTTCTATACGATTCGTGTTCGACCTTTCGGTCTCCGTGTTCCGAGGCCATGTCTGCACATGCTAGGCTCGTCAAGTTAACCCTAAGTGTTTTCGCTGTGTAAAACTGTCTTACACCCGTTGTATGTGAACGTAAGGAATCCATCACACCCGATCATCACGTGGTGCTTAGAAACGACGAACTGTAGCAACGGTGCACAGTTAGGGGAGAACACTTCTTGAAATTTTATAAGGGATCATCTTATTTACTACCGTCGTCCTAAGTAAACAAGATGCATAATACATAATAAACATCACATGCAATTATATAGTTGTGACATGATATGGCCAATATCATATAGCTCCATTGATCTTCATCTTCGGGGCTCCATGATCATCTTGTCACCGGCTTGACACCATGATCTCCATCATCATGATCTCCATCATCGTGTCTTCATGAAGTTGTCACGCCAACGACTACTTCTACTTCTATGACTAACGTTTAGCAATAAAGTAAAGTAGTTTACATGACGTTATTCAATGACACGCAGGTCATACAAAAAATAATGACAACTCCTATGGCTCCTGCCGGTTGTCATACTCATCGACATGCAAGTCGTGAATCCTATTACAAAGAACATGATCTCATACATCACAATTCATCATTCATCACAACTTCTGGCCATATCACATCACATGATCAATCGCTGCAAAAACAAGTTAGACGTCCTCTAATTGTTGTTGCATCTTTTACGTGGCTGCAATTGGGTTCTAGCAAGAACGTTTTCTTACCTACGAATCACCACAACGTGATTTTGTCAACTTCTATTTACCCTTCATAAGGGCCCTGTTCATCGATTCCGCTCCAACTAAGGTGGGAGAGACAGACACCCGCCAGCCACCTTATGCAACTTGTGCATGTCAGTCGGTGGAACCGGTCTCACGTAAGTGTACGTGTAAGGTTGGTCCGGGCCGCTTCATCCCACAATACCGTTGAGCAAGAAAGGACTAGTAGAGGCAAGTAAGATGACAAAATCCACGCCCACAACAAAGTTGTGTTCTACTCGTGCAAAGAGAACTACGTATAGACCTAGCTCATGATGCCACTGTTGGGGAACGTTGCAGAAAATTAAAAATTTTCCTACGGTTTCACCAAGATCCATCTATGAGTTCATCTAAGCAACGAGTCTAGGGAGAGAGTTTGCATCTACATACCACTTGTAGATCGCGTGCGGAAGCTTGCAAGGTGATGATGTAGTCGTACTCGACGTGATCCAAATCACCGATGACCTGCGCCGAACGGACGGCACCTCCGCGTTCAACACACGTACGGAACAGCCACGTCTCCTCCTTCTTGATCCAGCAAGGAAGGGAGGAGAGGTTGAGGGAGATGGCACCAGCAGCAACACGACGGCGTGGTGTTGGTGGAGCTGCAGTACTCCGGCAGAGCTTCGCTAAGCACTATGGAGTTGGAGGAGGTGTTGGGGAGGGAGAAGGAGGCAACCAAAGGCCAGGGATCAAGGTATGAAGTCCCTCCTCTCCCCCCACTATATATAGGGGTGCCAAAGGGGGGTGGCCGGCCCTAGGAGATCCAATCTCCTAGGGGGTGCGGCGGCCTAGGGGGGTTTCCCTCCCCCCCAAGGCACCTAGGAGGTGCCTTCCACTAGTAGGACTCCTCCCCCTTGGAAACCCTAGACGCATGGGCCTTGTGGGGCTGGTGCCCTTGGCCCATGTAGGCCAAGGCGCACCCCCTACAGCCCATGTGGCCCCCGGGGATAGGTGGCCCCACCCGGTGGGCCCCCGGGACCCCTCCGGTGGTCCCGGTACAATACCGATAACCCCGAAACTTGTCCCGATGCCCGAAACAGGACTTCCCATATATAAATCTTTACCTCCGGACCATTCCGGAACTCCTCGTGACGTCCGGGATCTCATCCGGGACTCCGAACAACATTCGGGTTACTGCATATACATATCCCTACAACCCTAGCGTGACTGAACCTTAAGTGTGTAGACCCTACGGGTTCGGGAGACATGTAGACATGACCGAGACTCTCTTAGTCAATAACCATCAGCGGGATCTGGATACCCATGATGGCTCCCACATGCTCCTCGATGTTGTCATCGGATGAACCACTATGTCGAGGATTCGATCAAACCCTGTATGCAATTCCCTTTGTCAATCGGTACGTTACTTGCCCGAGACTCGATCGTCGGTATCCCAATACCTTGTTCAGTCTCGTTACCGGCAAGTCACTTTACTCGTACCGTAATGCATGATCCCGTGTCCAACACCTTGGTCACATTGAGCTCATTATGATGATGCATTACCGAGTGGGCCCAGAGATACCTCTCCGTCATACGGAGTGACAAATCCCAGTCTCGATCCGTGTCAACCCAACAGCTACTTTCGGAGATACCTGTAATGTACCTTTATAGTCACCCAGTTACGTTGTGATTTGGTACACCCAAGGCATTCTTACGGTATCCGGGAGTTACACGATCTCATGGTCGAAGGAAGAGATACTTGACACTTGCAAAGCTCTAGCAAAACGAACTACACGATCTTTTATGCTATGCTTAGGATTGGGTCTTGTCCATCACATCATTCTCCTAATGATGTGATCCCGTTATCAACTACAACCAATGTCCATAGTCAGGAAACCATGACTATCTGTTGATCACAACGAGCTGGTCAACTAGAGGCTTACCAGGGACATAGTGTGGTCTAAGTATTCACACGTGTATTACGATTTCCGGATAATACAGTTATAGCATGAATACAAGACAATTATCATGAACAATGAAATATAATAATACTTTTATTATTGCCTCTAGGGCATATTTCCAACAATCAGCACTACTAGTTGGAATAGCTTCTACCCACTTAGTAATGTAATCAACGGCAACTAAAATATGTGTGTAACCATTAGAGGCAGGAAAAGGTCCCATATAATCAAAGCCCCAAACATCAAATGGTTCAATAACAAGAGAATAATTCATTAGGCATTTCTTGACGTCTACTAATATTACCAATTCTTTGACATTCATCACAAGATAAGACAAACTTACGAGCATCCTTGAAGAGAGTAGGCCAATAAAAACCAGATTGCAATACCTTATGTGCAGTTCTATCTCCGGCGTGGTGTCCTCCATATGATTCAAAGTGACACTTGCGTAGGCTCTGTTCCTGTTCATGCTCAGGTACACAACGTCTAATAACACCATCTACACCTTCTTTACAAAGGTGTGGGTCATCCGAGAAGTAATGTCTTAAACCATAAAAGAACTTTTTCTTCTGCTGGTATGTGAAACTAGGTGGTATAAATTTAGCAACAATGTAATTAGCATAATCAACATACCAAGGAGCAGTACGAGAAGCATTAACGACCGCTAATTGTTCGTCAGGAAAGCTATCATCAATAGGCAGTGGGTCATCAAGAAAATTCTGTAACCTAGATAAGTTGTCTGCAACGGGGTTCTCAGCTCCCTTTCTATCAATAATATGCAAATCAAACTCTTGAAGCAAGAGAACCCATCTAATCAGTCTAGGTTTAGCATCTTTCTTTTCCATAAGATATTTAATAGCAGCATGATCAGTGTGAATAGTTACTTTAGAATCAACAATATAAGGTCTAAACTTATCACATGCAAACACAACTGCTAAGAACTCTTTTTTAGTAGTAGCATAATTTCTCTGGGCAGTATCAAGAGTCTTACTAGCATACTGGATAACATTCAATTTCGTATCAACTCTTTGCCCTAGAACAGTACCTACAGCATAATCACTAGCATCACACATAATTTCAAAGGGTAAATTCCAATCAGGTGGCTGAACAATAGGTGCAGTGATCAAAGCTTTCTTAAGTATTTCAAATGCTTCTACACAATCATCATCAAAGACAAAAGGAATATCTTTTTGCAATAAATTAGTCAGAGGCCTAGAGATTTTAGAAAGGTCCTTAATGAACCTCCTATAAAAACCGGCATGACCAAGGAAACTTCTTATACCTTTTATGTCCTTGGGACATGGCATCTTTTCAATAGCATCAACTTTAGATTTATCAACTTCAATACCTCTCTCGGAAATCTTATGCCCCAAGACAATGCCTTCATTAACCATAAAGTGGCACTTTTCCCAATTCAGTACGAGACTAGTGTCTTCACATCTCTGCAAAACTCGATCAAGGTTGCTCAAGCAATCATCAAAAGAGGATCCATAAACGGAGAAATCATCCATGAATACCTCACAAATCTTTTCACAAAAGTCAGAGAATATAGCCATCATGCATCTTTGAAAGGTAGCAGGTGCATTACATAAACCAAAAGGCATACGTCTATAAGCAAAAGTATCGAAAGGGCAAGTAAAAGTAGTTTTTGATTGATCCCCCGCTGGGATTCAATCGTCGTTGAGGATCTCTAACTGGTTTGGCATCTTCCTCCAATTTAATTTTGTGTTGGCATAGCGTGGGACTAATGCCCTTAAGATCATCCAGAGTATATCAGATAGCAGCGCGGTGCTTCTTCAGAGTTTTCAATAATCTTTCTTCTTCTTGCTCTGAAAGGTTAGCACTAATAATAACATGATATATTTTCTTTTCATCAAGATAAGCATACTTAAGATTATCAGGTAATGGGTTGAGCTCAAACACGGGATCACCCTTGGGTGGAGGGGGATCCCCTAGAATTTCAACGGGTAGGTTGTGTTTCAGAATAGGTTCCTGTTGAAGGAACACTTTATCTATTTCCCTTCTTTCATTCATAAACATATCATTTTCGTGATCTAGCAAATACTATTCTAACGGATCAGTAGGAGGCACGGCAATAGAAGCAAGACCAATAATCTCATCCTTACTAGGGGATTCTTTATCACGGGGTTGTCTACGAAACTTAGCAAAATTAAACTCATGAGACATATCCCCTAAGCCAATTTCAACAATACCCTTTTTGCAATCAATCCTAGCATTAACAGTATTCAAGAAGGGTCTACCAAAAATAATGGGACAAAAATCATCTTGTGGGGAACTAAGAACAAGAAAATCAGCAGGAATTTAACTTTCCCATACAAGACTTCAACATCTCTAACAATCCCAACTGGTGAAATAATATCTCTATTGGCAAGCTTGATAGTAACATCAATACCTTCCAATTCAGCGGGTGCAATATCATGCATAATTTCTTTATATAAGTCATAGGGTATTGCACTAGCACTAGCACCCATATCACATAAGCCATGATAACAATGATCTCCTATTTTAACAGAAATAGCTGGCATGCCTACAATAGGTCTATGTAGCTTAGCATCTGGTCTAACAATATTAGCAGTCTCACCACAGAAATAAATAACATGCCCATCTAAATCATCATCCAAGAGATCCTTAACCATAGCAATACTAGGTTCAACTTTGATTTGCTCAGGAGGTGTATAAGTCCTAGTATTACTCTTACGAACAATAGTCGAAGTTTTAGCATGATCCTTTATCCTAACAGGAAAAGGAGGTTTCTCAACATAAGTAGTAGGAACAATAGGATCATTATAAGTGACAGTCTTTTCTTCAACTATAATAGGTGCAACTACTTTTACTTCAATGGGAGGATTATATTTAAACCACTTCTCCTTAGGGAGATCAACGTGAGTAGCAAAAGATTCACAAAAAGCACCTACTATCTCAGAGTCAAGTCCATATTTAGCGCTAAATCCACGAAAAGCATCGGTATCCATAAAAGATTTAACACAATCAAACTTAGGTGTTATACCTGACTCCTTACCATCATCGAAACCCCAATCTTCAGAGTTGCATTTAATTCTTTCCAATAAATCCCATTTGAATTCAATAGTCTTCAGCATATAAGAACCAGAACAGGAAGTATCGAGCATGTTGCGATCATTGGGAGAAAGCCGAGCATAAAATTTTTGAATAATCATTTCTCTGGAGAGCTCATGATTGGGGCATGAATATAACATTGACTTAAGCCTCCCCCAAGATTGAGCGATGATTTATCCTTCGCGAGGCCAGAAATTATATATGTAATTACGATCACGATGAACAAGATGCATAGGATAGAACTTCTGGTGAAATTCCAACTTCAATCGTTTATAATTCCAAGATCCCGTATCATCACATAGCCTATATCATGTCAATGCATCTCCCTTCAAAGATAAAGGGAAGACCTTCCTTTTGACAACATCATCGAGAATACCTGCAAGCTTAAATAATCCACAAACTTCATCCACAAAGATAAGGTGTAAATCGGGATGCAATGTTCCATCTCCTGCAAAGGGATTAGCTAGCAGTTTCTTTATCATACCCGAAGGAATCTCAAAGTAAATATTTTCAGTAGGTTGAGGAGCAACTCTTTGCTCTTCTGGTCGGGGTGAAGATACCCTGAACAAGCCTCTCAAAGGATTAGTTTCCATAGTAACAAGTGACAGAAAATTTCAGCACACTATATAAATGTTTCCTTACCAAGTTCCACTCACCAAAGGCGCTTCACTCCCCGGCAACGGTGCCAGAAAAGAGTCTTGATGACCCACAAGTATAGGGGATCTATCATAGTCCTTTTGATAAGTAAGAGTGTCGAACCCAACGAGGAGCAGAAGGAAATGACAAGCGGTTTTCAGTAAGGTTTTCTCTGCAAGCACTGAAATTGTAGGTAATAGATAGTTTTGTGATAAGATAAATTGTAACGAGTAACAAACAATGAAAGTAAATAAAGTGCAGCAAGGTGGACCAATCCTTTTTGTAACAAAGGACAAGCCTGGACAATTTCTTATAATGAGAAAAGAGCTCCCGAGGACACATGGGAATTATCATCAAGCTAGTTTTCATCACGCTCATATGATTCGCGTTCGGTACTTTGATAATTTGATATGTGGGTGGACCGGTGCTTGGGTACTGCCCTTACTTGGACAAGCATCCCACTTATGATTAACCCCTATTGCAAGCATCCGCAACTACAAAAGAAGTATTAAGGTAAACCTAACCACAGCATTAAACATATGGATCCAAATCATCCCCTTACGAAGCAACGCATAAACTAGGGTCTAAGCTTCTGTCACTCTAGCAACCCATCATCTACTTATTACTTCCCAATGCCTTCCTCTAGGCCCAAATAATGGTGAAGTGTCATGTAGTTGACATTCACATAACACCACTAGAGGAAAGACAACATACATCTCATCAAAATATCGAACGAATACCAAATTCACATGACTACTAATAGCAAGACTTCACCCATGTCCACAAGAACAAACGTAAATACTCACAAAGCATATTCATGTTCATAATCAAAGGAGTAATAATATGCATTAAGGATCTGAACATATGATCTTCCACCAAGTAAACCAATTGGCATCAACTACAAGGAGTAATCAACACTACTAGCAACCCACAGGTACCAATTTGTGGTTTTGATACAAGATTGGATACAAGAGATGAACTAGGGTTTGAGAGGAGATGGTGCTGGTGAAGATGTTGATGGAGATTGACCCCCTCCTCCCCCTCCCGAAGGGAAGTTTCCCCGGCAGAACAGCTCTGTCGGAGCCCTAGATTGGTTCCGCTAAGGTTCCGCCTCGTGGCGGTGGAGTTTTGTCCCGTAAGCTTGCCTCTATTTTTTTCCAGGGTAAAAGCCTTCATATAGCAGAAGATGGGCACCGGAGGGCCTCGAGGGGGCCCAAGAGATAGGGGGCGTGCCCAGTAGAGGTGGGCGCGCCCCCACCCTCCTGGCCAGGGTGTGGGCCCCCTCTGGTGTTTTCTTCGCTCAATAATTCTTATTAATTCCAAAACTGACTTCTGTGGAGTTTCAGGATTTTTGGAGCTGTGTAGAATAGGTTTCCAATATTTGCTCCTTTTCCAGCCAGAATTCCAGCTGCCGGCATTCCCCTCTTCATGGTAAACCTTGTAAAATAAGAGAGAATAGCCATAAGTATTGAAAAATAATGTATAATAAGACCCCATAATGCAATAAATATTGATATAAAAGCATGATGCAAAATGGACGCATCACATTCCGATGCCCAAACTTAGCGAAAGCAATATGAGTTTCCATGGCGTTATCCCTGGAAAGAAAGCCAAATCACTTGGGCAAATCGCCCTTGGCGTGGTTTTCGGTGATTCCAAGAATTACCGTAAGGAAAAGTTGACATTTGAAGTTGTGGATTTCCAGAGTGCTTATCATGCCATTCTGGGTAGGCCTGCCTACGCACGTTTTATGGCTCGACCATGTTACGTATACCTCAAGTTGAAGATGCCTGGCCCCAGAGGTGTGATCACAGTTACTGGCAATCGGCAGAAAGCAGAGGAATGCTTCCAGAAGGGTTCCAAAATTGCCGATGCACAAATGGCAGCAGTTGAATTTCAAGAATATCAGAAGAATGCAGATCCGAGTGATTTGCTCCGAGCTAAGAAGCCTGCCATGGATTCTGCATTTTAGTCGTCTGGTGAAACGAAGCCGATTCATATTCACCCGACTGATCCCAATGTCGCATCGACTCATATCTCAACAACAGTTGATAGAAAATAGGAAGAAGTGCTCATCCAGTTCCTCCGTGAGAACTGGGACATCTTCGCATGGAAACCTTCTGACATGCCGGGTGTACCCAGAGAACTGGCTGAGCACCGTTTGCGTGTCGATCCCAAGGTAAAACCCATCAAAGAGCATCTTCGGCGGTCCGCCATGCAGAAGAGAAAAGCAATTGGCGAGGAAGTGGCTCGGCTCCTAGCAGCAGAGTTCATCTAAGAGATCTACCACTCCGAGTGGCTTGCCAATGTGGTCATGGTCCCTAAGAAGGACGATTCACTTCGTATGTGCATCGATTTCAAGCATATCAATCGGGCTTGCCCGAAAGATCATTTCCCTCTCCCCCGCATCGATCAGATTGTTGACTCGACTGCGGGGTGTGAGCGCTTGTCTTTTTTAGATGCATATTCCGGGTATCATCAGATCCGACTGTATGGCCCCGATGAAATAAAAATGGCTTTTATCACCCCATTCGGGTGCTTTTGCTATGTCACCATGCCATTTGGTCTTAAAAATGCCAGAGCCACATTCATGAGGATGATTCAGAAGTGCCTGCTCACTCAAATCAGTCGGAATGTGGAAGCATACATGGATGACATTGTGGTCAAGTCACGTAAAGGTTTCGACCTACTGACTGACCTCGCAGAAACCTTTGCCAACCTAAGAAGGTATGATATCAAGCTTAATCCGTCAAAGTGCACATTCGGAGTTCCAGGTGGAAAGTTACTCAGTTTCCTTGTTTCTGAATGGGGGATCGACGCAAATCCTGAAAAAGTCGATACCATCCTCCGAATGAAATGCCTTGTGCGTGTGCATGCCGTTTAGAAGCTTACTGGTTGTTTGGCTGCCTTAAGTCAATTCATTACTCGTCTCGGTGAAAAGGCCTTGCCTCTTTACCGATTGATGAAAAAATCTGATAAGTTCGAGTGGACTGATGAAGCTGAAGCAGCGTTCGCAGAGCTCAAAACCCTGCTTTCTGCCCAGCCGGTGCTTGCTGCGCCAATCAACAAAGAGCCTTTACTGCTTTACATTGCAGCCACTAGACAAGTTGTCAATAGACTACTCACGATCAAGCGTGAAGAAGAAGGAAAAGCTTATAAAGTTCAGCGCTCAGTGTATTATCTCTCTGAAGTGTTGACACCATCCAAGCAGAGATATCCACATTATCAGAAGCTCGTCTATGGAATCTACATGACCATGAAGAAGGTTGCACACTATTTCTCTGATCACTCCATTACAGTCATCAGCAACGCACCATTATCTGAAATTCTGAATAATAGAGATGCAACTGGTCGAGTGGCGAAATGGGCGATTGAACTACTTCCATTGGGTATCAAGTTTGAGGCAAAGAAAGCTATCAAGTCCCAAGAAATTGCAGATTTCCTTGCCGAGTGGATTGAGCAACAACTACCGACTCAAGTTCACTCAGAGCATTGGACCATGTTCTTCGATGGCTCCAAGATGCTGAATGGTTCCAGTGCTGGGGTAGTGTTGGTATCCCCCCATGGAGACAAGCTTAGTTACGTTCTCCAGATTCATTTTGACTCTTCCAACAATGAAGCTGAATATGAAGCACTTTTGTACGGGTTGCATATGGCCATTTCACTCAGTGTCCGTTGCTTTATGGTCTACGGTAACTCGGATTTGGTGGTTAATCAAGTGATGAAAGAATGGGATGCCAGGAGCCCAGCCATGACTGGTTATTGCAATGAAGTAAGAAAGCTGGAAAAGAAGTTTGAAGGGTTGGAGCTTCACCATATACCCTGACTGAAAAATCAAGCTGCAGATGAATTGTCAAAGATAGGATCTAGGAGAGAGGCCATTCCCAGCAATGTGTTTTTGGAGCATATTCATTCACCTTCAGTTTAGGAAGATCCTTTCACTGAAGAGTCCCCACAGCCTAAGAGCGCCACAGATCCGACTGAAGTCGAAATCCCAGCTGTGGTCGACTTAGTCATGGAGGTTTTGGTCATCACTCCCGACTGGACAGTGCCATACGTCGCATACATTATTAGGAAAGAACTTCCAGAGGATGAAGAAGAGGCTCGACAGATCGTCCGACGATCTAAAGCCTTTACTATGATAAAAGGTCAATTGTTCAGAGAAAGTGTAACTGGAGTCTGCTAGAAATGCATCACGCCAAAAGAAGGCTGAATGATCCTCAATGATATTCACTCGGGGACTTGTGGTCACCATGCTTCCTCTCGGACCATCGTGGCCAAAGCACACCGAGCCGGATTTTACTGGCCACATGCCAACGAGATGGCGAAAGAAATAGTAGACAAATGTGAAGGCTGTCAGTTTTACTCTAACATGTCGCATAAGCCTGCCTCAGCTCTGAAGACTATTCCACTCGTCTGGCCTTTCGTTGTTTGGGGATTGGATATGGTTGGACCTATGAGGACTGGCAGGAGTGGATTTACCCATGTGCTGGTAGCAGTCGACAAGTTTACCAAATGGATTGAAGCCAAGCCCATTAAAAACCTTGAAGCAAGTACAGTTGTAAGTTTCATCAGAGAATTGACATTAAGATATGGTGTTCCGCACAACATCATCACGGATAATGGGTCGAACTTTGACTCTGACGAGTTCAGAGCCTTTTGTGCTTCCCAAGGCACGAGGGTCGATTACGCTTCAGTCGCCCATCCTCAGTCGAATGGGCAGGCTGAAAGAGCAAATGGATTGATTCTCAAAGGACTGAAACCCTGATTGATGCATGACCTCAAGCATGCAGCAGGTGCCTGGGTCGACGAACTTTCATCAGTACTTTGGGGATTGAGGACAACTCCTAATCGGCCGATTGGACGAACTCCATTCTTCTTAGTCTATGAAGCCGAAGCTGTACTCCCAAGTGATTCGGTCGACCATTTATCAACAAGACCTACGTCGATTCCTCGCCAGAAACATAAGGGGTCGGGCATTTCAGGAGTGATAGTTGGTCTTCGAGTGGACCAACAGAAACCACACAAGCTCGCTCCAGCTTGGGAAGGCCCCTTCGTCGTGACCAAAGTGCTCCACAATGGAGCGTATCGTCTTTTGAACGTCGAGAACAATAAAGATGAGCCACGCGCTTGGAATGCGGAACTGCTCCGCCCCTTTTACTCTTAAGCATTCAGACTGTTGAGATGTAATAAGAAATACCTTTTAGTTTGATTATCAAAGACATGATTTTATAGTCTTCTGAATGATTGTTGTTCATTTTTTACATGTTCTAAATCCCCCAGTGGGTGCCTGAGCAGCGAATCCGTTTCGCCTAAGTTGAAAAGAAAAAACCTACTGAGTGGTGAGCCAGCCTCTCACTCGGGGGCTTAGCTGCGAATCCGTTTCGCCTAAGTTTGAAAAATCCTACCGAGTGGTGAGCCAGCCTCTCACTTGGAGGCTTAGCTGCAGTCGAGTACTCGCCTAAGTGTAAAAAATCCTACCGAGTGGTAAGCCAGCCTCTCACTCGGGGGCTTAGTTGTAGTCCAGTACTCGCCTAAGTTTGAAAGATCCTACCGAACGGTACGGGTCGACCCCCACCCCCCCGGGGGCTACACCGTCAAGAAGAAGGACGAGATTGTGCGAGCCATCCTCACAATCAGAGGCTTAGCTGCAGTCCAGTACTCGCCTAAGTTTGAAAAATCCTACCGAATGGCGAGCAATCCTCTCACTCGGGGGCTTAGCTGCAGTCCAGTACTCGCCTAAGTTTTAAAAATCCTACCGAGTGGCGAGCAATCCTCTCACTCGAGGGCTTAGCGGCAGTCCAATACTCGCCTAAGTTTGAAAAATCCTACCGAGTGGCGAGCAATCCTCTCACTCGGGGGCTTAGCTGCGGTCCAGTACTCGCCTAAGTTTTAAAAATCCTACCGAGTGGCGAGCAATCCTCTCACTCGGGGGCTTAGCTGCAGTCCAGTACTCGCCTAAGTTTGAAAATCCTACCGAGTGGCGAGCAATCCTCTCACTCGGGGGCTTGGTTGCAGTCCACTACTCGCCTAAGTGTAAAAATTCCTACCGAGTGGCGAGCAATCCTCACACTCAGGGGCTTAGTTGCAGTCCAGTACTCGCCTAAGTGTTAAAAATCCTGCCGAGTGGTGAGCTATCCTCCCACTCGGGGGGCTTAGCTGCAGTCCAGTACTCGCCTAAGCGTAAAAAATCCTACCGAGTGGTGAGCGATCCTCTCACTCGGGGGGCTTAACTGCAGTCCAATACTTGCCTAAGTTTGAAAAATCCAACCGAATGGTACGGGTCGACCCCTCCCCCCGGGGCTGCACCATCAAGAAGAAGGACGAGATTGTGCGCACTGCCAAAGGCTCATCCAACGGCTAGTGCCAAGGTGAGCTGCTTTCAGGAACGTCAAGGCCATTGCTAAGTGTCTCGCCGATGAGCTGATCAATGCTGCTCAAGGCTCGTCCAACAGGTCGACTGCAGCCTCTTCCTCAGAAGCTACATCAAAAGTACAAAAACCAATCCGAGTGAAGAACGAGTTCCGCTCGAAGACAGACACAACATATTCAAAGATAAACCAAGTTCAGATAAATCCAAAGGTTCCAAACCGCGGATTAAAGTGCTTGGGCGCCAGGCTCGAAGGAGTTTCAATGATTACAAAATCACTCGGCATTCCGAGGCAAATAAGGGTGAAGCATAATGTTTTTTCGATCACTCGTCAAGAGAAGGGCTGGCTGGATCACAGAAGTTGTCAAGGTCAATGCTGTCCGCAATACGAGTGGCAGCCTCGAGGAAGGTGTCCATGAAGGACTGGAAAGTGTGCTTCTTAGTATTCACAACCTTGAGGGCCGCCAACTTGTCTTCTCTGGCGTCCTTGCAGTGCACTCGGACCAATGACAGCGCGACGTCAACGCCACAATGAGCGGATGACTTCTTCCACTCCTGCACTCGGCCAGGAATCTGATTGAGTCGAGTCATCAGTGACTCGAGATCTTGAGAAAGTTCTGCCTGAGGCCAGAGTTCAGCGTCAACCCGAGTCATCGCCGCCTTCAGTCGCGCTAGATAAGCAACGACGCTGTCCAAGCGTGATTCCAACCGCAGCAAGTTCATCGCAACCTCATCTTTCACGGGACAGTTGATGGGGTCGAGACACTTGTCATGCTTGTCGTCTCGGTTAGCATGTTCGTCGACCATTTAGCGAGTCAAACACTATTTCTTCTTTTCTGTTTCAGTTAATCCATAGTGATGTTTGGACATCTCTCGTTGCAAGCAACACATGCTTCTTATATTATCTTATTTTACTTGATGATTTCTCTCACTTTGCGTGGACGTTTCCGCTCCGTCGGAAGTCCGATGTTCTTGCCACTCTCACGGCCTTTTACTCCTACATCACCACCCAGTTCGAGCGTCCTATTCTCGCCCTTCAAACTGACAACGGAAAAGAGTTTGACAACGCTGGCACTCGTCACCTTCTTGCATCTCACGTCACTACCTTTCGTCTCACATGCCCATACACATCCTAGCAGAACGGCCGCGCCAAGCGGATCCTCCGCACTCTTAACGTCTGCGTCTGCACATTATTGTTTCACTCCAACGTGCCCCTCGGTTCTGGCCCGATGCCCTCGCCACCGCCACCCTCCTAGTTAACATTAGGCCTTGTCGTCCTCGCTGGAACTACACCCCACACCAACTTCTCTTCGGTTCTCCTCCATCCTATGATGGTCTTCGCATCTTCGGATGCTTGTGTTATCCTAGCACCGCCTCCACTACACCACACAAACTCGCCCCTCGCTCCGTAGCATGTATCTTCCTAGGCTACCCTCCCAACACCAAAGGTTACCGGTGCTACGACCCCGTCTCCCACCGAGTGTACACCTCCCGACACGTGTACTTTGATGAGCGGGTTTTTCCTTTTCACCAGGTACCGCCTTCTGCAGAGGACTCAACACTCCATGATGGTGTCTCGGACGCGGACCCGGTGTAGCCCCCGGCACGACCCCTCCTAGCCCTGGCACGGCTCCCGCAGGCGCCTCCCGGAGTGGCCTCGGTGCGCTCTCCCGTGGCGGCCCCCACTGCAGGCCCCTCCGCTGCGGCCCCGGCTGTAGGCCGCTCGGCCTCGGTCTCGGCGTGGCCATGCATGGCCCCTGGTGGCCCTTCGGCTACCACCCCGCCAAGGCCGGCTCCATCGCTCCGGCCGGTCATGGTCCCGCTGCGATGCCGGGAGCGAGGACCCTCCACCACCCCCATCCGTCGCTCCTGCCGCAGCCGACCCACCTCCCGCTGGCATGACGACGCGGGCTCGCGCCGGTATCTACCGCCCCAGCACGCGCTACGTCGTTGATGAGTACGCATGCGCGGTGTCGACATCATCCTCTCCACCGTCGCCCATCCCCTCGTCCGCACGCGCCGCCCTCTATGATTCACATTGGCTCGCCGCGATGTGCGAGGAGTTAGATGCGTTGCAGCGCAACCGCACGTGGAATCTTGAGCCGCGACCCCCTCACGCCAACGTCATTAGTGGCAAATGGGTGTTTCGCCACAAGACCAACCCGGACGGTTCTGTCGAGCGCTACAAGGCTTGCTGGGTGGTGCGCGGCTTCCGCCAGCGCGCCGGAGTGGACTTCACCGACACCTTTGCACCGGTTGTTAAACCGGGCACGTTTCGTACGGTGCTTCAGCTGGCGGTCTCCCGTGCCTGGCCTGTGCACCAATTGGATGTCTCCAACGCTTTTTTGCACGGCCATCTCACGGAACGGGTCTTCTGTGAGCAGTCGACTGGCTTCGTCGACGCCGAGCATCCCGACCATGTCTGCATGCTCTCTCGGTCCCTTTATGGACTGAAGCAGGCCCCCAAGGCGTGGTACCAGCATATGGCTGTGTTCTTACAGCAGCTTGCGTTTCACACAACCCGCTCCGACGCGTCTCTATTTGTCTATCATCAGGGCACTGCTACCGTGTACTTGTTTCTCTATGTGGACGACATTATCCTGACGGCATCCTCGCATGGGCTTCTTCAGCAGCTCACGGCTCGTTTTCGTGACGAGTTTGCCCTCAAGGATCTGGGAGCGCTGCACTACTTCCTTGACATTGAGGTCGTTCGACGTGCCAACGGGTTCTTTCTGCACCAACAGAAGTACGCTCATGAGCTTCTTGAGCGCGCGGGTACGCTTAATTGCAAAACCGCGTCCACGCCTGTTGACACAAAGGCGAAGGTTTCTGCCTTGGAGGGTTCTCCTGCTCCGGATGCGGCGTTCTACCGCTCCATCGTCGGTGCCCTGCAGTATCTCACCCTCACTCGGCCTGACTTGCAGTATGCAGTCCAGCAGGTGTGCCTCCACATGCACTCCCCGCGTGATTCTCATTGGACTATGGTGAAGCATATTCTTCGGTATATACGCGACACTATGACCATGGGACTCACCCTGACGGCCTCCTCCTCCATCGACATGGTCGCCTACTCCGACGCTGATTGGGCTGGCTGCCCGGACACGCGTCGCTCTACATCAGGCTATTGTGTCTACCTCGGGGCCTCGCTGATATCGTGGTCGTCTAAACGACAACCCACGGTCTCTCGCTCGAGTGCCGAGGCAGAGTATCGGGCAGTGGCCAACACCGTTGCTGAGTGCTCTTGGCTCCGTCAGCTTCTTCATGAGTTGCTTTGTGTGGTCCCCAAGGCCACAATCGTCTACTGTGACAACGTCTCCGCCGTCTACCTCTCCGCCAACCCCGTCCACCATCGTCGTACGAAGCATACTGAGCTCGACATTCACTTCGTTCGCGAGCAGGTGGCTCTCAGGAAGGTTCGTCTTTTGCATGTTCCTACAACACAGCAGTTTGCCGATGTCATGACTAAGGGACTATCGACCCCAGTCTTTGAGGAGTTTCGGTCCAGTCTCTGTGTCTCCGGCGACTCTTCGACTGCGGGGGAAGGGGGGTGTTGAGCGTACATTTTACACTGCATATGTATAGGACTAGGGTCTGTATTTATACCGTTGTATCTCTCTCCCCCCATATTTTTGTATATCTTGGGAGACAAGTAGAGGCCGGTCCATCCTGTACCTATATATGTGCACCATGCACGCGATCAATGATTATCGATTCGTGCGATCTCATTCTTCCTAACTAACATTCTTGGTGCTTGCAATATGTACAATCTGCGCTAGTGCATCACATCAGCATACAGAAGTGAGCGACTGAGGTGACTCGTTCTGATTTTTTTTTTGTAACCACGACGAGTGGTCCGGTCCTGGCGTAAAAATTGAAACGGAAAGAAATACGGTGGTTACATGCTGCAATTTTGGTCCATCCTGAATCACGCCACTCGTCTCTGAACTCTTGAAGAGAGGCCAATGCAGCCCAGAGTCTACAGTTGCGGCCGCCCGAGCACGCAGCTGCAACCAACCAATCAGAATCGAGGAACACCCACGCCACGGATCGCTGCCCACGATCCGCGTGCCACACCCAAAACCAAATCCTCACCATCCACGCCTCGCAGATCCAACGCTCGAAACTCCCCTCCCCTCCCGAAACACAGAGCGCGGAAAATTCCCCAGACTCGCGCTCACCCGCCGTCTCCCTCCTTAAAACGGGCCCCGAATCCCTCCTTGTTCCTCATTCCACTCCCAAATCTCCCCAGCAACCCTCTCTCCGCGCCCACGAAGCAAGCTCCACACTCCCGATGGCCCGCACGAAGCAGACGGCGAGGAAGTCCACCGGCGGCAAGGCGCCGCGCAAGCAGCTGGCGACCAAGGCGGCGCGCAAGTCCGCCCCGGCCACCGGCGGCGTGAAGAAGCCCCACCGCTTCCGCCCCGGCACCGTCGCGCTCCGGGAGATCCGCAAGTACCAGAAGAGCACCGAGCTGCTCATCCGCAAGCTGCCGTTCCAGCGCCTGGTGCGGGAGATCGCGCAGGACTTCAAGACCGACCTCCGCTTCCAGAGCTCCGCCGTCTCCGCGCTGCAGGAGGCCGCCGAGGCCTACCTCGTCGGGCTCTTCGAGGACACCAACCTCTGCGCCATCCACGCCAAGCGCGTCACCATCATGCCCAAGGACATCCAGCTCGCCCGCCGCATCCGTGGCGAGAGGGCCTAGGCTGCTTCCTAGAATCCTAGTGTCTGATCTGGTCTCGAGGTGTAGAGATGCGTTACTAGTTTCTTATTAGCCCTTGTCTGTGGTAGTAAGGTTCCTCGACAGTTGTGTTATGGTGTGATGTACTGTATGTGATGGTACCATCTTGTTATCATCATCAATGAGAAGTTAGCAATCTGATTTTAAACATGCCTGCTTGTTCGTCTGGTTTATCGATGGATTTATCCCTCCACGTTTTGGCAGCATTTGCTGCTGAAGGTGCCACCGAATTTGATAAACGATCATATGCCCCAGTTCAGTGCAATCTGAAACTGCTCACCTTGTATAAATCGAGTCCGTTTCTTGATGTCCTTTGCTCTGTCAATTCCTTTTTCTTCTTCTAATCTTTACTCTCAATTCTTGCCTGGGAAGGACCATAGTGGGTTGGATAACTATCTCTTCTTTGGCTACAGTTGTGCTTTTGAATGGCAATCTCTTTGAATATTAAGTTTCAAATGTTCTGTGATCCATTTGTTGCCGGAGGTTGTCCCATAAACAAGTGTAGGGATCTGTACTCTTTTTGGTGTGTATCCATGGAAGCTATTAAATTTTGGCTGTTCTGAGTGTACTAACTGGTTTTGCAGTGTCATGTGATGTTTTCTTTACTGACTCCTGTGTTTGTGGGTTTTGGACTCCAAATGGAACGGGAAATATCTGCACTCTGTTGAAGGATTAATAAACTTTGTCAGTCGCCACTGTCGTTTAAATATATTTTGAATCTGAGATAACTGTGATCAGTGTAGTTGTGTCTTGTAATAGGCATTTGTTATTAAGTTCTAGTAGCACATAAAAAAAATATCAACTGTAGCATCGTATATAGACTGAATTATTTCAAGTAATTGTTACTCTTCTGCACCAAATTTTGTCCAGCCTTCAGCTTGGGTTGTTTGTTGTCTCGAGTAGCTGCATCACTTTCTCAGTGATGCATCATATTCTCAATGTCCCATTCACCGGGCTATTAGTATTATAAATTCTCTAGTATCCATCACAGCATCACTCAAGCATGAAGAAGTATTAATAATTTTTTCATATGGTAGAATGCTGTGAGGATGATGGCAAATGGAGACGTTTGTATCAGGGAGTTTGTTGACAAGAGCTCCATACTGACCCCTATCAGGCTCGAGGAGACTCGTCATCATATTCCCTGTTATATGTAATCACTATATAACAGTGACAGTTTCCTCCTTCAAATTGCTCGGGTCCAGTTAGGCGAACAAAGTTTGCAGGGAACTCTAGTGCATAACCATTTCTTCCACTATGTCTTACTGCAATGTACTCAGTTTACCTACAAAGTTTATATATCTCAGCTCATACAACTGAACCAAATATAAATATATCAGCATTAGATGCCCAAGATTGAAAAAACTAAATGATCTATCAAATGCTGAGAATTTTCTACCTATCAAGAAAACACCAAGCTAATTGCTATTTACTCTGGTTTAGACTTTCAGGCATGGTTTAGTCAATGCGCAATTACATTTTGTATTTCGACAGTTCTCCAAGTTGTGCATGCATGATCCTTTTGATTGCAGCAGAGCATTTCAGATCAGAACTACACTATTTATCTTCTGTTCTAGAGGAAAAACAGATGAAGTATGTTTATGTTTCTAACTTTGACATTCTGGAGTGCAGGTTCTTTGAGAGCCCTCTGCTCAGCAAGGTTGGGTTACTGGTTCATTTTTTTGTCAAAGTATGAGACAGACGCCTTTCAGAGATTAAGCAACATCTGTCTGCTTCACTGTCCACCTTATGAACAAACTGGTCCGCATTTGGTAAGTGATCTGTCGAGTTTATGGGGCTTTGCTTCTTGTAGTTGGCCTGCCATGATACTCAACAGAACACACTTTTTAGGCCTTGTTCGGTTTGGAAGGGTTTGAAGAGGTTTGAAAGGGATTGGAGGGGATTAAATCCCTTGCAAATCAAAATCCTTCTCAAACCTCCTCAATCCCCTTCAATCCCCGTGGCAAGGGGATTAACCGAACATGGCCTTAAGGAGACGTGTAGCTGTAAATTCCTCATTGATGGGAGTAATCTTACTGCACGAATATAGATACAGTAGATAATTTAGACCCTTCATTCCTCTATTTACATCTTTAGGTATTATTCGAGTAAATAGCATAAAACTACTACAATTCGGGTTAAGGTTCCAAAAAACTATCGGATTTTAATTTTTCATTGATAACTACCAAGTCCGGGGTCGGCTGTTTCAAAAAACCCAAAATGTCGAATGTTTCACAATTGATCACGATTATGACAGGTTGGGCCCGCACCTAAACCAACCATCTGTTTGACCGTCTGTTTGACTGTTAACTGACATATGGGCCCACATGTCATTTTCCTCTTCCTCCTCTCTTTCTTCTTCCTCTCTGTCTCTTCTCTTCTCTCCCCGGTGTCTCCCGAGCCGGCGATCCTCCCCTCCCCTCCCGAGCCGGCGACCACACTCCCTCCCTTCCCCAGCCTCCCCATGATCGTGCGAGGTGCTCGCCGAAGCTTAGTGGGGGAGTTGGCGACGAGGAGGCATACCTGTGCCGCTGCTGGAGTGCGCACCTCCGCCTCTGCAGGCGAGGAACGGCGTGGCGGCAACCGCAGGCGAGGAACAGCGTGGATCCGGCCGCTGCGGGCATGACTCGAGGAAGGGCAGGGCAGCGGCCGCAGGGAGGCAAGGCACGGCGGCCACAGGCGAGGCAGGGCGAGGCGGCTGCCGCAGGAGAGGAACGACACTGCGGGAGCGGCTCGCCGGCCGCAGGAGATGCACGGCGTCAATCCGGCCGCTGCAGGCATGGCTCGCCGGCCGGGGGAGGCGGCGTTCGGGCAGAGCGCTCGGGATCGAGCTCCTGGCGACGCGGCTCCTCTGGATCGGGAGGAGGGACCTGATTGCTTTTTTGCAAAAACATGTAGGGACCTGATTGAAAACTCAGAGGGACCTGATTGCTTTTTCAGAAAACTTACAGGGACCTGATTACTTTTTAGAAAACTTACAGGTGGGACCCACATGTAAGTTAACGGTCAAAGTAAACGGTCAAACAAATGGTTATCTTACGTGTAGGCCCCAACTGTCATAATCTTGATCAATTGATAAGGACTCGGCGTTTTGGGTTTTTTGAAACAGCCGACCCCGGACTTGGTAGTTATCAGCGAAAAATTAAAATTCGGTAGTTTTTTGGAACCCTAACCCGAATTGTAGTAGTTTTATGCTATTTACTCGTATTATTCAGACAATACAGTATTGCCTGCAGTCCTTTGTTTATATTTTATAAGTGTTAGGCAGATGGTCAAGTTATAGCCTGCAATTTTGTGTATCTATAAATGTTGGAGAAAATCGCTAGATTGAAATCCTCCCCGACATCACACAACGAATTGTTTGCATATAGATCACCACGATGATCTAACAGCACGGCGAAGTGAGTTCTGATCCAACCGACGAATGTGGTGGGTGGAGCCAGAGCTTCATGGAGTGAAAACTTGACTATCCTCTTTCACACCAAATTGTCAAAATAAAGTATGCGAGAGACCTAATCTTAATAGTTATTGCTAAGGGTGTAACAATCTCATTTACTGAAGATTTTGGCATAGATGCTTCATCCTTTCGTATTTTTTTTACTATGACTAAATTGTCAGTCCCTTCCTAGGGCACCACTTTTGAAACAGTTAAAGGTTTTATTTGTTGCATGTCAAGTCAGATTCAGATTCCTATGAAATGTTCTCTTACCTGTTTGCTCTTGGTGACATGCTATGTGATACTCCATCTTAAATTTCTCATCGAATGTATCGCCGTCATCAAGACATCTATATCTGCAAGCCATGATGGACATTCGGAGACCTCTCTGGAAGCCGGATAGTCCCAGTGACCTGCTCGATGTCCAAACGAAAAAAAATGGTACTCGGTAGAGGGCATTGGAATAAAATCCGCTTTCTTGAAGGTAACACGTATAGCACACTCCCGTGTTTAAAGGGCGCCCACGCACCCCGCCGATGCAAAAGCCAGCAAGTGAGTTAACGGGCCTGTTTTGCTTTTCTCCCGAAGGCCCATAAAAGAACTTTCTTCCTCGTCCGGTCGCCCCTCTCTCCCCCGCTGCCCTCTCGCCAAAACCCTAGCTAACCCCTCGTCCCGAAACCGTAGTAGCAGCGCCGATGGGAGGGTCGCGGCGCAAGTTCAAGCGAACCCGCACCAAGGTGCGCGTGGGGTTGCCGCGCAAGAAGCCGCGCGAGTTCAAGCCGGCCTTCGACCTGCCCGAGGCGCTCGCCGCCGCCGCCGCCGCAGAGGCCGGCGGCCACGTGCCGAGCTGGGACGCGGAAGGCAGCGTCGTGAAGAACTACTCCGCTTTCGGGGTCGTGGCCAACCCCAACCTGCTCGGCGCCCACTCCCGCGGCACGCGAGGCCTCGTCCAGAGCGCCTCGCTGCAGGCGCCCGACGTCGACGCCTTGCGCGCCCCCGTCGACGAGTTCGGCCCCGTCGACACCGGCAGTGATCTCGAGTGCGATGGTCAGTCTCCCATCCCTTTGCCTCGACTTGGACCGGCTCACGAGCTGGTGAATTCATGTTTTATGTTCAGTTTCTTCGGGACATGTCGCTAATTTGGTTATACTGATGGGAATCTTAGGTGCCGTATTAATTAGTTTTGGTGAATGTGCGAATTTGGTGGATCAATTGGCATGGCATAATGCGATTTGTCAACCACATGTGTTGATTTAGCTCTTATTTTCTGTTGTTCATTTATGTTTGGGAATATACAGATGGTTTGCCTCTAGATTTGATTTCCTTTGTGCTGTGAATAATCCGTTGAGCTGCCAGAGCAATGAAATGAACAGTGTGTAAACACAGTCCGTCCAACACATTTCTCATCGAAGTTTTAGGTTCGCTGGTTTGCTTGGAGATGTTTGTGTTCAATCTTTCTTTTACTCTTGGTATATAACTTGGAGTTCTCATCGAAGTTGTAGGTTCGCTGGTTTGTTTGGAAATGTTTGTGATCAATCTTTCTTTTACTCCTGACATAACTTGGAGTTTTGATAAATATTAATTTGTTCTCCAACAGTCTGCTTCCAATGGGAATGAGTTTTTTTTTGCTGAAATAGCAGTAAAGGTCATGGTAGTAGTTGTTTTATGGACAAAAGAGAAGTTCACATATATTATCACTCGTGTTGTTGTATCAAAATTGATACTATGGTTAGCATACTGTCTATCAAAAAAATTCAAAAGAAGCAATTACTACTTTGTGAAGACACAATATATTCAAATATAATTTGAATTGGAACTGCTTTCAACAGCTCCTATATTTGAGTGTCTGTTTTAACTTCTTATTCATAGTATATTCTGAGCTTTATGCTTAAGTGTTGGTGTCATTCGAGGAAATTTATATAGAAAGATGCAAGGTATTACGGCAGTAAACAGTTTGCTGTGGCTGGCAATACAAACACTGCTTCTGAAGTTCAGGAAGCAGCAGAAGCTCAGTAGCTGCAGTAGTTGGTTTCTGATTCAACTTAGTACTGGAGTATGTGAGGAAGAACAGAGTTGTAGTCAACAAGTTAGAAGTCTTATGCTCCTACAGTATAAACTAAGTGATCTTGGAGCACATCCTTCCGGCTCAGAAAATATTTATACTTCCTAAAAAAATCAGAAAATTTACACATGAAGATGGCTGAACAATTACATTCTGATTTCAGGTTCCATGATTGTTTTTTGAATTCTAGCCTGTTCTAAAGCATGCAAGTAATTGAGAGTTTCAAAAGATACATTTTTGGGCACCTCAGTCTTGTATGTTTTATGCAGACCGCTGATCAATACATTTTCTCAAGAAAGTATGCTGATACATAATTCATTCTGATATCTACATCCCAGATTTATTTCTGGGATTATTTAGTTTTGTAGGCCCATTTTTGAATTTCAGATAGCACATGTGTTCTGATGCAAGAAATCTTAGTCCTAGTTAGTTAACTGCAAAAGGAGGAGACACCTTTTGAGTATTGACAAGCAATAATACTACTGTTTCCTCATCTTGGGTTTCTCATCTCATTCTCAATACTCAAAGCATGCCTCATCTTGTGCCACTGTCTTCTCAGAACATCCCATACACTCGGTAGCTTACTGTCGCAGAGAGTGTAACAATTAGCATGATGGCAAGTTCTCCAAAAGATTAACATGATTTTGAAAGAAAAACCCTTGCCCAATGGTAACAGCAGGATAAGTCCCATCAATCAAGAAACAAAAAACACTCAACTGGTGCTCCATTTTTTATAAAAAATTATGGTTCCCTTGGATGTTCCAAAACCACAGAATACTAAAAGTCCAAGTTCAAAATTGTGTTTGTTTTCAAAAATTGAATGTGCTGTGAAAGACAAGGCCTGTCAAGTTTTTTTCCTGATGAGATGGTTTGTTGATATCCAAGCCCAAGCAAATATTGATTTTAGTGTATATTTAAGACCAATTGAAATGCACTGCTTTTAGCATGCTCTTTGAAGGCTATGAAATTCTATTTCGAATGTTCTATTTGACAATAAGTTTTACGTATTTAAAAAAAGTTCTCTTTCTTTTCTGCGGCCAATATCAAAAGATATTCCTAAGAAGCTATGAAATGTACCTAGCAATGTTCTGTCATAGTAATAGCTTTGTTATGACAGCAAGACATTATGTTATCAACTCGATGGCTTAATACAGTGTGTTCTTGCTTGGCATAGCAGGACATTTTGTTTTGCTACTCAATGGATATAATTTCTTGTGTTCTTTGTTTAGCACCTGAGGTGAATTTCTTAGTGGCATAGTATAGTGATTAAAATGTTACTGTTATATTTCTTTGAGTTGTTTCATCACATAAAAGGGCATATGTTATGGTGCATATATTTGTATTTCAATTTACCTACAGTATTACTTATATTGAAGACAGTAAGAGTGATGTGTACTTGTGTACGATCTCATGGAATCTTTTCTATTCAATGTAGATCTAAAATCTGCACTTGGGAAGAAAAGGAGGGATGGCAAATCTGCACCTTTGGAGCCACTGACTAAAATTCAACGACTATGTATTGGCAGATTAATAGAGAAGTATGGCGACAACTACAAGGTATAACACAATTTTCAAATATCTTATTTTGTCGAGCGTATGTTTAACAAATATCTATATATACTAAAGAGAAGCAACGTGTTTGCAGGCCATGTTCATGGATACCAAACTGAACTCAATGCAGCACTCAGTGGGTACATTGAAAAAGCTCTGTGAAAGATACCATGTTGGTGGCAAGACCATCCTCTATCCGATGTAGTGTCGTATGAATCTAGATTTCACTTTCAGTCTGTATCCTATTTCTCCCACTAAATGGGACATGCACTGCAAATTTTGCCTGTGAACAATGTAACTTCTGATGACTACAATATAAGAATGAGTTTGTTTTATGTTGGAAGTTCCAACTCACTTTAATTGTTCTGGCACTTCATCAGAACCTGTCCCTTATATTCTTTTGTGCAAGAGTTACTGGTTAGAGATAATATGATATACAGTACAAGAGATGATTGTAATAATGTAATGCTGCAATCATAGAAGGCTGAACTTTAGCATCATTAATTTACTTCCAAGAAATTTCGGAGCAAATCATATACAACTATTTAGACCTATATTTTTAGATGAAAGGCATGAGCAACTCCTGGCTTTATAAATTAATAAAGGCCCAAACCAGGCATCAAGCCTTACAACGTAAACAACATACAAAAAGCAAAATACATACGCCCTGTTCGATACCCCTCTACTCCACAACTCCGGGAGCGGAGCTGCTGTTCAAATCGAAGGAGTTGTGGTTTCCCCGCTCCGCAGATTCCAGGAGCGGGTGATTACCGAACAAGGCTATAGAACCGAAAATCAATACAAGCACAGCATGTACAGGGCTATAGGACAGAAAATCAATACAAGCACAGCAACATGCGCAAGACAATCATCTACATACTGTACCAACGAAAATGGCACAAGCTCCTGTAATGGAAGGAGGGCGTCTGATGTCATGTGGGCAACAAGGGGTATAGCGGCGGATGGCACTAGCGCATTCTTCTCGGGCGGAGGTGGTGATGCCTAGATCTGGATTGGGTAGGTTGGACATCGTCGCGACGGTGACCTAGGTGCCTCGTGATGATGCAAGTGAGTTTCCGAGTGAAATCGCCGCACTTTGGCGCTGGCACCCGACTGTGGGCACCACTTTCCTCTTGAAGATGTCGTTGCGGGTCTTTTCCCACTATCAGGGCTTCGGGTGAAAATCCATGTCTGTCCGGACTCTGGAGCGGCACACTTTGAACCGTTACCCTCCCAAGGGTGTTGTTGCGGAGCTCAGGCGCCATATGTCGGGCTATGGCGAGGTGTTCAGACTTCAGTCCGTCCTTTGCTCTTGCTCAGAAATGTCTTTGTGCTCTTTTCTTGTGCCTTTCTGTGTCCTTTTTCTATGTGAATTTTGTTGCCCGGTTACTCTTTGATCTGCTTTGTGAGAGGGCATTCTCGTCATCTTGTATTGTTCGGTCGTGCACTTTAGTTGTTGCTTTATACTCCCTCCGTCCCATAGTATAGGACGTTTTTTGACACTAGTATAGTGTCAAAAAAGGTCTTACATTATGGGACGGAGGGAGTACTATATAATACTCCCTCCGTCCCAAAATAAATGTCTCAATATTTTGGGACGGAGGGAGTAATATAAAGCAGGGTGACGGCCTAATTTGAGAGCTCGCCCGCAAGAGTTGAGTGGTGATGTTGCGGGATTCAGCGCCGAGCTGCGTGTTGAACTTGATCCTTTGTGAATGTAATGACAATTCTATTCCCTAATTAAAATTTCCCGTTTCAAGGCAAAAAGAGTCATGACAGCCAAAGAAGAAGAGACAGTGTGATCCATTCCATTTTCTTCCTTTCCACGTGTGCCTGAATTAAGTGAGCAAGGGCATGTGCAGCAACCTGAAGTGGTTTGAAACAACATCAGTAAGATCACACCGTGAGCAGGGTGGCACATTGAACTGAGCTGGAGCATACGAAAATTATGTTCATCGGATACAGTGGCACCAATTTCAGCAAACAAACTGCTGAACATTGACATAGCCATTCTCAAAAAATAAAAAATAAAAATAAAAAAATAAAAAAAATTGACATAGCCAAGGCATCATTGAAGCTGAAAGAGGAGCAGTTTTGAAAAACTTTTCAGCACTGAAATCGTAAAAACAGGCAGTGATGCTTAAGATCAGATTGGTAACTTCCCATTGATGATGATAACATTAATCAGATACTGCATCACAGCCCAAACGAGGAATCTTACTACCACAGACGACAGGCTAATAAGAAACTAGCACATCTCTACACCATCAGATCAGAAATTAGGAAGCAGGAAGCAACCTAGGCCGCCCTCCAGCAGCGCGGAGACGGCGGAGCTCTGAATAATGCGGTTTTCACAGCAAAGTTGCATTAAAGAGGACAGAAACAGATAACCTTGGAGCAATAAGAAACCCAACAGCGGCAGTTGAGCTGATGTTTGCTAGGTACTCCGGCTGCATTAGAGATAGAGAACATTTTCCAAACAGATAACCTTGGAGCAATAAGAAATGCAACGGCAGCAGTTGAGCTGATGCTTAGGTACTCCAGTAGACATCGCTCTTCAGCCATACATGATGCAACAGCTGTTGTATACTAGCCATCACTATTCACTCATCAACCATATCATAGTCAACCTACCCCAACAAACGCTTGCAGAACAAGGGGGGAAATGGCACCACTTAATACTTTTAGAGTTCTACTCCATATTACATAAGGTTTCCTTTTTGGTTCTGAAATGATACGAATATATGGGTTTGGAAGGACTGTTCTATGGAAGGCTGATTTGAAAGGCTATTAGTTTAGTCAACACATAATATCTGATGCACCATACTGTCATTTATCAAGCGGTTGTTCAGATGTATCTAAAATATAAAGACTTTCTTCTGATGAGAATGAGGATTATCATCAAAGACGAGCTTCACAATTGATTAAATATGCCAATTACACTACAGTTAATAGTCAGAAAAATTGAGCCATAATCTTATTTTTACTTGTTCAGGAGAGGAAAATGGTGCCTTCCAAAGATTGGATGACATAAGCATACAAAATTAGCAGGCCTTGCTTTGCCAAGTTGCCAGGCGACTCATAGCTTTGCTAAATTACTAGTTTTAAATAGCGGATAGCGTGCTGGTAGCGGATTGGGGTCCGCGTAGCGGAATGCGGATAGCGGGTGATATTGCGGGCGCTATGTCCACATAGCGGGTTTGTAAAAACACAACATTGTTGTGTATAATTCTAGATCCTTCATAAAAAGTAATTACATTTAATTTGATCAATAGCGGACGCTATTGCGCTAGTGCTATTGCGGACGCAATAGCGGATGCTATCTCCGCTATTTGAAACTATGCTACTAGCACAAACTCTGCAAGCCGAAAGATGATCTCAGTAGAAATGCAACAACCAAGTAGAAATTAATACTGAACTTCTGATAATTTTAACAAATGCAATGGTTCAGAATAACAAGACAGTGTAGAAAATTAAGACAGTGTAGATAATTTCAACAAAAAAAATGAATAACAAGACATACTGTGGGGCTCTATGTCAGGAAGCCAGACGTACACTGAAGGAGCAAAGGGCAGATCTCATAAACTTTCATTGTTGCAGTACCTAGCAACATCAGGGGGTTAAGCCTACTAATCACGAGGTGGAACAAACTGAACACTGAAGGAGCAAAGGGCCATTTCGTGGGGCTTTAGGCATAAGTTTGCAGAAAATTGGATCAAGGGCATGGATAACGCTAAAAAACTGTTGGTAGATATTTCAAGTTTACAAACAAATAAAGGCATCATGAAGCACAAAATTAAGATCAGATAGCCAACTTTCACGTTGCTGATGATAACAAGAGGGTGACATCAGGCATACACTAGAACATAACACAGCCATGATAGCACGAACGAGGAATCTTCCTACCACGATAAAAGATCACTCCACCAAGCAACACACGCTAAGGCGAATCTAACATCTCTACACTTCCAGATCAGACGCTACAAAGCAGTCTTAGGCCCTCTCGCCACGGGTGCGGCGGGCGAGCTGGATGTCCTTGGGCATGATGGTGACGCGCTTGGCGTGGATGGTGCAGAGGTTGGTGTTTTCGAAGAGCCTAACACTTAAAATATAAACAGAGGACTGCAGGCAATACTATATTGTCTGGATAATACCTAAAGATGTAAATAGAGGAACGAAGGGTTTAAATCATCTACTGTATCTATATTTGTGCAGTAAGATTACTCCCATCAATGAGGAATTTACAGCTACACGTGTCCTTAAAAAGTGTGTTATGTTGAGTATCATGGCAAGCCAACTACAAGAAGCAAAGCCTCGTAAACTCGACAGGTCACTTATCAAATGCCGACCAGTTTGTTCATAAGGGGGGGTAGTGAAGCCGTCATGTGTTGCTTAATCTCTGAATGGCGTCTGTCTCACGTACTTTGACAAAAAATTAGCCAGCAACTCAACCTTGCTGAGCAGAGGGCTCCGTGAAGATGCTGCACTCCAGAATGTTAAAGTTAGAAACATTAGCGTACTTCGCCTGTTTTCCATCTAAAAGAGAAGATAAATAGTGTAATTCTGATCTGAAATACGCTGCTGCAACCAACAGGATCACGGCATGCACAACTTGGAGAACTGTCGAAATACAAAATGTAATTGCGCGTTGACTAAACCATACCTGAAAGTTTAAACCAGAGTAAATAGCAATTAGCTTGGTGTTTTCTTAATAGGTAGAAAATGTTCAGCATCTGATGGATCATTCAGTTTTTTCAATCTTGGGCATCTAATGCTGATATATTTTTATTTGGTTCAGTTGTATGAGCTGAGATATATAAACTTTGTAGGTAAACTGAATACATTGCAGTAAGACATAGTGGAAGAAATGGTTATGCACTAGAGTCTCCTACGAACTTTGTTTGCCTAACTGGACACAAGCAATTTGAGGGAGGAAACTGTCACTATTATAATAGTGATTACATGTAACTGGGAATATGGTGATGAGTCTCCTCAAACCTGATAGTAGTCGGTATGGAGCTCTTGTCAACAAACTCCATGGTGCAAACGTCTCCATTTGCCATCAAGTCCTCACTGCATTCTACCATTATAAAAAGATTATTAAGACTTCTTCACGCTTGAGTGATGTTGTGATGGATACTAGAGAATTTATAATACTAATGGCCTGGTGGACGGGACATGGAGAATATGCATGCAACGAGGAAGCTGAACATCGCTGAGAAAGTGATGCAGCTAACTAGAGACAACAAACAACCCAACTGAAGGCTGGACAAAATTTGGTGCAGAAGAGTAACAATTACTTGCAATAATTCAGTCTATATATGATGCTACAGTTGATTAATTTTTTTATGTGCTACTTAATAACAAATGCCTATTACAAGACACAACTACACTGATTGCAGCTATCTCAGATTCAAAATTATATTTAAACGGCAATGGCGACTCACAAAGTTTATTAATCCTTCAACAGAGTGCAGATATTTCCTATTCCATTTGGAGTCCAAAACCCACAAACACAGGAGTCAGTAAAGAAAACATCACATACTGTAAAACCAGTTACACTTAGAACAGCCAGAATTTCAGATCTTCCACGGATACACACCCAAAAAAAGGTACAGATCGATACACTTGTTTATGGGACAACCTCCAGCAATAAATGGACAGAACATTTGAAACTTAACATTCAAATAGATTGGCACTCAAAAGCACAACATTGTAGTCAAAGAAGAGACAGTTATCCAATGCACTATGTTCCTTTCCACACAAAATTTGAGAGTATCCATCAAAAGGGGGGAAAAGAAATTGAGAGAGCAAGGGCATTATAGTACAAGGTGAGCAGGGGCAGGTCGAACTGAATGACACCTGCTGCTGCTCACCTTGTTGTGCATTTGCTGGCATATGAACCTCATGTTCATCAGATCCAGTGGCACCTTTACCAGCAAATGCTGCCAAAACATTGAGGGATAATATATAGACAAACCAAAACGTTTACTGAGATCAGACAAACAAGCAGGCATGTTTAAAATCAGATTTGCTAACTTCCCACTAATGATGATAACAAGATGGTACCATCACATACATCACACACACACCATAACACAACCGTCAACGAGCCTTACTACCACAGACACGGGCTAATAAGAAACTAACGCATCTCTACACCTCGAGGCCAGATCAGACACTAGGATTCTAGGAAGCAGCCTAGGCCCTCTCGCCACGGATGCGGCGGGCGAGCTGGATGTCCTTGGGCATGATGGTGACGCGCTTGGCGTGGATGGCGCAGAGGTTGGTGTCCTCGAAGAGCCCGACGAGGTAGGCCTCGGCGGCCTCCTGCAGCGCGGAGACGGCGGAGCTCTGGAAGCGGAGGTCGGTCTTGAAGTCCTGCGCGATCTCCCGCACCAGGCGCTGGAAGGGGAGCTTGCGGATGAGCAGCTCGGTGCTCTTCTGGTACTTGCGGATCTCCCGGAGCGCGACGGTGCCGGGGCGGAAGCGGTGGGGCTTCTTCACGCCGCCGGTGGCCGGGGCGGACTTGCGCGCCGCCTTGGTGGCCAGCTGCTTGCGCGGCGCCTTGCCGCCGGTGGACTTCCTCGCCGTCTGCTTCGTGCGGGCCATCGGGAGTGGAGAGCTTGCTTCGTGGGCGCGGAGAGAGGATTGCTGGGGAGATTTGGGAGTGGAATGAGGAACAAGGAGGGATTAGGGGGCCGTTTTAAGGAGGGAGACGGCGGGTGGGCGCGAGTCCGGGGAACTTTCCGCGCTCTTGTGTTTCGGGAGGGGAGGGGAGGGGAGTTTCGAGCGTTGGATCTGTGAGGCGTGGATGGTCTGGATTTGGTTTCGGGTGAGGCACGCGGATCGTGCGGAGCGATCCGTGGCACGGGTGTTCCTCGGCTCTGATTGGTTGATTGCAGCTGCGTTGCCTTTTATTTTTTGGGTTGCCTGCCCGGGCGGCCGCTACTGTGGGCTTGGGCTGCGTTGGCCTCTCTTTAGTTCAGACGAATGGCATGATCGAGGATGGGCCGAAATTTCCTTCCCACGTTTCAATTTTTATTTTTTTTAACACTTCCCCACGTTTCAATTGTTATTGTGCCAGGACCGGACCAGCCATCGTGCCTGCCTGGGATCCCCACGTTTCACTGTTCCTATGGCTCCAATGCTAAATCGAGATCATGGATATGAGATTTTAGCACGATTATCATAAAGAAAACACGCTCGGTTTCTTTTGCCCTGTGATAGTAGTTTGGTAGTACTGAAGTGATGATGGCTAGGTGCACAGATTCAGTCCGCTGCTGCTATCTCAAATCTAAAACTATACATAGTACTCCCTCCGTTCCCAAATATAAGTCTTTTTAGATATTTCAACAAGTGACTATATACGGAGCAAAATAAGTGAATCTACACTCTAAAATATGTCTACATACATCCGTATGTTGTAGTCCATTTAAAATATCTAAAAAGACTTACATTTAGGAACGGAGGGAGTACTGCAGTGGCAAGTCCCAAAAGTTTCGGTTCCTTCATCTAAGTACAGACATTTCATATTCCATTTGAAATCCAAACTCTACAAACAAGAGTCAAATATTCTGGTCCATGATACTGGCACACCAAACTCGCTAATGATTACCTCTACTGAGCAACGCCACAGCCTCTCTGGAATGTTGACAATTGGGCATCTCTGGAATGTTGACAATTTGATTTAGCTTTAGCTGAATCTTTAGTCTCTACAATGAACCAAACCAATATCTATTTTTGAATTCTCCAACAAAGTAACTGAAATAATTTGTAAGGTAGTAGATTATTCATGTTGATGTTGATATTCGCTGCAAGGCTAAGATCCTTTGGCATCCTCTGTCGCGGCAGGTGGAGACGATGATTTATATAGTTGTGTTAGAGTACGTAATGGGCCTAATGGGTCCATTAGTCTTAGGGTTAATTAGAGATAAGGGTCGCTTGCTTAGGGGTCAAGTAAGCCTTGCTTGGGAGTCAAGTAAACCTCTCTATATAAAGAGGGGAGATGTATCATTCTAATCAAGCAAGAATTAAGAAGGAAATCCCTTCCCTCTTGCCCGGCCGTGGGCAAAAAGGCCCCGGGCCGGCCCTCTCGCGCCCTCCTTCTAGCAGCGCCATAACAATTTGCTATCATCTAGCTTCGGTTCGATCATGTCTTCACCGCCGCCAAGCCCGTCTCTTCTGCTGCTAGTCACCTTATCGCCTCCGGCGACCACCACGACCGTCACCCCGCTCCTCCTCGCGCCGGGATCCTCTGTCGCGCCCGCCCCCACCGTCCTCACCTGGGAGGAGGTGTCCGGAGTGCTGCGGGACCTAACCCAGGCGGTCCAAGAGATCCACCTGTTCTTGGTCGGGTCCTACGGGCCGCACCCGGTTGCGCCGCCCATCGTCGCCCCCGCGCCGCCGTGGCTGCCGTGGCAGCCGCCGTACCAGGCGGCCTTCGCCGCGCTCGCCGGGCCGCTACAGCAGCCGCTACAGTCGCCATCCATCGCCACCACCGCCCAGCCCTGGCTGCAGTGGCAGCCGCCGCGCCCGGCGCTCCGCCGCAACAGCCGCTGCCGCTACCCGGCGCGACAGCACAGCAGCCGCTGCAGCTGCAGCAGCCACCGCCGGTCAGCTCCACCGTCCAGTATGGGATGCCCTATGACGGGAGTGCGACGACTTCGTTCCCATCAGCGCCGCCGCCATCCCAAGGTGTCCACATCCAGCAGATCAAGTCACTGCCGTCGCCGTCACCGCTTCCGTCTTGGATCGCTACCCGCCACGTGTCGGCGGCGGTGAGGCTGCAGGCTGCTGCACGCGGCCTCCTAGCGCGTCGGCGTGTGCGGGAGATGCGTGGTCTGCAGCTGCCACTCCTCCAAGTTGCCCTTCGCTGTGCAAAGGACCTCGATCTCGTCCGCTGCGTCGGGGATCTTGGGCATGCAGTTTCCCCCACGGGCGGCTGGCATGTTGTTTTCCCCACGGGCAGCGACCTCAAAGTCTGCGACATCGGCGGTTGGGGGGGCGCACCCCTCCTCGTCATTCTCAATCGCAAGCCCTTCACTCTTCCATGTGCGGTGTAGACCAACAGCCGTCCGGCGGGGAGAAGGCAGGGTGTCACCGACAGGAGCGCACCGCGTAGCACCACTGCTTTCCGCCGTCGACCGCCGCGAGGGCGCCTCTGCTGGTCGCTCTTGCGACCACTTCCAGGTGGCCATACACATGCACTCCTTTGGTCTAGGTGGTGTCCATGGGATCCAGGTGGCTGTACACGTGCACGTCCGACGTGCGGATGATGTCTACTTTTTGTTAAAGGGTCCAAAATAAAGCGTCTCAGTCCATTTTAGGTTGAGAATAATAAAACAAGCCGAGATGTAAAAGGCTTATTTTTAGGTGCTAGGTTTGTGTTGCGTCGAGTCATGGTTATAAGTTGGTTAGGCTGCACCTCGAGGACAAGCTGCATGTCCAGGTGGGGTGTAGTGTTAGAGTACGCAATGGGCCTAATGGTCCCATTAGTCTTAGGGTTAATTAGAGATAAGGGTCGCTTGCTTAGGGGTCAAATAAGCCTTGCTTGGGAGTCAAGTAAACCTCTCTATATAAAGAGAGGAGATGTATCATTCTAATCAAGCAAGAATTAAGAAGGAAATCCCTTCCCTCTTGCGCGGCCGTGGGCAAAAAGGCCCCCGGCCGGCCCTCTCGCGCCCTCCTTCTAGCAGCACCATAACAAGTTGACTTGTCTGGTGTGCCATAAAATTACTCTTAAGAAGAAATACTGGCATGTGGTAATCGTTCTACCTGTGATACTTTTGCTGCTCCACAGGCTAAGGTGCCAGTTGGTCGAGGAATGGTCAAACATTCAGTATCTGAATGGAATTCAGGGTATTAGCATCCTAGTATGTGATGCGATTTTTTCTTCTAAATGTACTAGGTCAGCTCCTTATCATCAGTAATTGATAGCAGTGCTAATAAACCTGATGTTAAACTACACAGTTTTTTGCAAATGATTACCTCTATTGAACAATGCCACAGCCTCTCTGGGATGCTGACAAATAACCTTTAATTTTTTTTTACTTTTTTGTTGAGTTTGCATAAATATATTATCATAAAACTAGCTACCAGAATACTTCTGTTAACTAATGATGATTTAGAGACTCAATAGACTGTTAACTAATGACATTAAAAAATGCTATTGGACAATGATGCCAAGATGTTAACAAACTGGTGTTCCTGATAGCACATCTCAGAGAAGGATAAATACGACAGAGGGACAGATAACGAACACACGTCCAAGTTATTTTCAAATGAATTGCTGCCTTCAGGGTGCAACCTATCACCAGAATTTATTTTCAATCATATGATTTTGTGATCAATGACTGCCCAAGAACATGATTGTAAAGATTCTTCCCTCCCATTAACCGTCATAACTTATAGCTCAATCTGGTAAGTGGCATCTTCTGATGTTAGTTAGAATGTTGGTAATACTTGGTGTAACAGGTGCTGGATTTTTATTTTGTTCCTTGTGGACGAGTAGGCATCATAGTCTGTATGCTGCACCGATCTCAATTTTGGGTTCTCTAGAAAAATAACTGGATTATTCATGGTGATGTTAATTAGTTATGCATTGTCAAGCTAAGTTGGCTAGCATTGAGATATTGCTAGGGAACGTAAAGGCCACAGGAGAAGAGTTGTTGTTTGGATGATTAAACTAGTGTAAATTGCTACCTAAGTTATCTGATACCTGGAATCTGTAGAAAAGAAACATATATTTTATTTTATTTTAGTAACTGAAGCTTTTGACTTGTAGGGACAGTCCTTGTTCTTGGTAAGTATGTGTGCAGTAGCAGAGGCACTTGATATATGTACTTTCCCTAGTAGACTACTATAGTTGATCAGCATGTGTGTACTTAGCCTGTTAAATCTTTAAGGCAGTGGCTTACAATACAACTTACATCAGTGATATTTAATTCTGTAAGGGTTTCACATTTCAGGAAAGATATACCTGTGGTGACGAAAAAAGGCATGTTCAGGAGGACAAGGATGGAGCGCTCTGCTCCAAACTATTAGCATGCCGTGGCTTCCTGCAGATTTGCTTACCTAGAATGTTGACAAATTAGTATAGCATTTTGGCTGAATCTTTAGTTTCTACAATACACCCATATCAATTTCTGGATTCTCCAACAGAGTAGCTGAAATAATTTGCAATGTAGTAGGTTATTCATGTTGATTAGCTATTCACTGCCGGCCTGCTTAAAACAATGAATTGTATAGTTGAATTGTCTCTTGTGCCATAAACTTACCTCTTAGTTTAAGAAGAAAAAAACATCGCCTATCTCAACTATGAAAATGGAACACAACCTTTGATGGGTTATCTTGTCCTGAATGTCAATACAGGGTATTAGCATCCTATTACATGGCAGGTACAGTATGATAAAAGATCGGCATTGTATCTTGAAAACCATGCTTGTTCAGCCTCCATATATCTTTGATGCACAGAAATATGTAGCAGTTTCTAAGAATGAAACCAGTGCTCCCACAGATGAACTTAAACTGCTCTTCGGTATACGATTGGAAACAGGAGCCGGGCTTTCTTCTTGGTGGTTTCAGGATAGCCTCCATACCCCTGCGGAAAAAATATCAGACCACCAAAATCAAGAAAGTAACCTGAAAGGGAAAAACAAAGAACTCACCAGCCAGTCGTGAAGTCAAACGATCTCTGAATTGCTGCACTATTTGCAGAGCAGGATGATAAAAGATGGTTCAAGAAGTTGTAGATGTTCATGCAGTTGTTGCCCTTGTATGTAGCTTGCAATGACAGTATTTTCTCAAGAGATTTGACATCCTGGTGTCATAAAGATTACCAACATCTGGTCGCTGGTTTATCTCCAAAGATCGTGGTACAAATTCATCAGGTACTTGTCTTTGGAACAACCTGCAAAAGAAGCGTGTGGTTTCAGTGTGCAGAACCTCAATTGGAAACAATCGGCTGTCCCAATTGAGCCAGTTTAAGAAGAAAAGTCGAACAACTGGGACAGCCGATCTGGTTTCTTCAGCCAAATTGCCACATGACATTTCTCCAAGTCTCCAAAAGAAAACATACATCACTTCCGTCGTATAACACAACTCGGTCAGAAAGCTAAGCCATGCATCAAACGAGTACTGTAACTGGTTAAGAAATCAGAACCGAAGGTTCCCAAGAGATGCGCACCACATCGTTTACCATTTCAGATCAGTACATGACACGGCAACACCAGCAATCGAACCAAAAACTAACAGCATTCCACGAATTTCCATTCAGCAATAAACACTAGTTTTAGATACACGGCAGCAAACTACAGTTTCTGAGATGCGAACATGGCAATCTACGAGGAGGTGAACTTGGTGACGGCCTTGGTGCCCTCGGAGACGGCGTGCTTGGCGAGCTCGCCGGGGAGGACGAGGCGGACGGAGGTCTGGATCTCCCGGGAGGTGATGGTGGGCTTCTTGTTGTAGCGGGCGAGCTTGGCGGCCTCGCCGGCGAGCTTCTCGAAGATGTCGTTGATGAAGGAGTTCATGATGGACATGGCCTTGGAGGAGATGCCGATGTCGGGGTGGACCTGCTTGAGCACCTTGAAGATGTAGATCTTGTACGTCTCCACGCTCTTCTTGCCCTTCTTGCGGCCCCTCTTCTCGCCGCCCTCCTTGGAGGCGGTCTTGCCCGCCGGCAGCCGCTTCTCGGCCTTGGGCTTCTTCGCCGCCGGGGCCTTCTCGGCCTTCTCCGTCGTCGGCTCCTCCTCCGCGGGCTTCTTCGCCGCCGGCTTCTTCTCCGCCTTGGGGGCCATCGATGCTTCGGCTGATCGGGGTTGGGGGGATTCGCTGGTGGGTGGTGAGCGCTGGAACTGGAAGAAGGTGGGGAATTTGTTTGGAAGGAGATGTTGGGGAGACGAGGAGCGGTGCTGCTGGGTTTATACAGAGGGGGAGGTGCGCGCTGATTGGTGGCAGGGTGGGTGCCCCGGATCGGTGACGTGGGACCGTGCGATGCGTTCGTCGCTGTTTTCTGTGGACGGGCGGGATGCGCTTCGGCGCGGATCGCTGTTCCTGGCGAAAAGATACGGGCGGGAACGGAAAGGCCGGAACCGCGCGCTGATTACGGAGCGCGCGACCGCGAGAATGTTTTGGATTTCTGACGGGCAGCGCTACGTATCGCGAGTTACTCACGCTGAAGCCACGGCTCGCACACAAGCCTCGCACCGCTCGCTAAAACAAAATTCTCTGGTTTTTCCACTTCGGTTTTTACTCTTTTCGTCCTTTCCAATTTTTGGAACATTCTTGTTTTTTAACCTTCTTTCACCGGTCTATCTTTTCTTTTTCCTGGTTTTCTATCATGGTTTTGCCGGTTTTATTGAATATCATAAAACGGTTCGCGAATTCAAAGATATTCGTGGATTCGAGAAAAAGGCAAACTAAAAAAAATGTATGTGAACTTAAAAATATTAATGAATTGAAAATGTTCACGCAAAATAGAATAGATGTTCGAGGATTGAAAAATGTTCACAAATTCTAAATGTCTGTATATTTGAAAAATTGTTGACAAATTTGAACAAAAGTTCGCGCAAAGTAGAAAAAATGTCCGTGGATTCAAAAAAATCATGTATTAAAAAATATTTGTGAATTCAAAAAATGTTCACGAATCTGATGTTCGCCAATTCAAATACTGTTGTGAATTTGAAAATGTTCGTGTATTTTAAAACAGTTCATTAATTCAAAAATAATTCGCATATAGAAAAAATGTTCACGGATTTGGAAAAAAAAGAAGCAAAAAAATGAGAAATGTTCACTAATTCAAAAAAACATAGATTTGAAAACAAGTTCATCGATTTGAATAATGTTATAAAATTGAAATGGTTCATTGTTTTTCAAATTGCTCGTAATTTCCAAATGGGAAGGCTCATATGTCATTGAAGAAGTTTTCTGTTTGGGAGCTATCAAGATAAATAACATTGAAGGAAATAAACCGAGAGTATTTAATGAGCAAAGACTTAAGCATTATATTGCAGGCAATCCTATTAACATTGATTTCGACGTTATTCGAGTAATGGACAATGGGCCCAGGCACCCCCCCCCAGGCCACGCCACCTGTCCGTGTGGGGGCCTCGTGCCCCCCCCACACACACAACTCCATTTTCTTCCCATGTGCTTGTCCTGCAAGGTATAAATTCCTATAAAATCCCTGATACGTCTCCAACGTATCTATAATTTATGAAGCATTCATGTCATGTTTACAATAATTTTATATGGTTTTTGTATGATTTGAATGGAACTAACCCGGACTGGTGATGGTTTCAGCAAAACTACCGTGGTGTTGTTTTTTGTGCAGAAATAAAAGTTCTCAAAAGGCAACGAAACTTTTTGACGATTTTTTGGAACAAAAGAGGCACTAGAAGCTTTGTGGGAGGACCAAAAGGTGAAGGAGGTGAGCACAACCCACCAGGGCGCGTCAGGGGCCTTACCCTTGTGTTGGTGGGTTGTGGTCACCTCGAGGCCCATCTTAGCGTGAGACCGACGCCAAAAAATCCTATAAATACAGAAACCCCCAGAAATAACCCTATATTAGAAGTTCCGCCGCCGCAAGCTTTTGTAGCCATGAAAAACCAATCTGGACCCTGTTTCAGCACTCCGCCAAAGGAGGAAATCATCACTGGTGGCCATCTTCATCATCCCATCGCCCACCATGATGAGGAGGGAGTAGTCCATCCTCGGGGCTGAGGGTTTGTACCTGTATCTATGTGTTTAATCTCTCTCTCTCTCTCTCTCTTGTTCTTGAGTTGGCACGATCTTGATGTATCTCGAGCTATGTTAATATAGTCAGATCATATGGTGTTTTCCCCTCTCTATCTTGTTGTGATGAATTGAGTTAAAAGAAGACCTCTTAGGATACCAAATGCCAAAATTTGGTGTATGTATTAAGTATCTGACTATCCTTTTCACATCCTTAAGATGGCATTTTTTGGGAGCTGCTTTATATCGTGCACACACACACACACTTGGCATGATACCGGGACGGGAGGCACAAAGGTATAACAATGAACCAATCATAGAGCGGTAAACCATTTGGTCAACCGGTTTGCCATCCTTTGTCAAGTCAAGATGTCCACTAGTAGGCATGGGGGTATTCATACCTTTGCATTCTTGCATGTTGAACTTCTTGAATAAGTCCTTGGTATACTTTGTTTGAGAGATAAAGGTTCCCTCCTTAGTTTGCTTGATTTGCAAACCAAGAAAGAATCATAGACATCTCAAACTTCTCCGACATAAGCTTCCCAAACTTCTCACTAAAAATGAGGGTTAGTTGATCCAAATATGATATCATCAACATAAATTTGGCACACAAATAATTCCCCATTAGCCCTTTTAGTAAAGAGTGTAGAATCAATTTTACCAATTTCAAATCCTTTATCAAGAAGAAACTTAGTCAAGCATTTATAACAAGCTCTAGGAGCTTGCTTAAGACCATAAAGAGCTTTGTGAAGTTTGTAAACATGGTCGGTGAGGGAGTCCTGGATTAGGGGGTGTCCGGATGGCCGGACTAAGACCTTTGGCCGGACTCCCGGACTATGAAGACACAAGATTGAAGACTCCGTCCCGTGTCCGGATGGGACTTTCCTTGGCGTGGAAGGCAAGCTTGGCGATACGATATGAAGATCTCCTCCCATTGTAACCGACTCTGTGTAACCCTAGCCCTCTCCGGTGTCTATATAAACCGGAGAGTTTTAGTCCGTAGGACGAACAACAATCATACCATAGGCTAGATTCTAGGGTTTAGCCACTCCGATCTCGTGGTAGATATACTCTTGTACTACCCATATCATCAATATTAATCAAGCAGGAGTAGGGGTTTACCTCCATCGAGAGGGCCCGAAATTGGGTAAAAACATCGTGTCCCTTGTCTCCTGTTACCATCCGCCTAGACGCATAGTTCGGGACCCCCTACCTGAGATCCACCGGTTTTGACACCGACATTGGTGCTTTCATTGAGAGTTCCGCTGTGTCGTCACCATCAGGAAGGATGTCGCATCCCGTCTTTAAAGACGGCGTCGTTGCTAAAGGAGCTTTGGCTGTCGGCCAAACTCTCTGGCTAGGCAGGTTTTTGATGACCGCCAGTCCGGCCGCCGCGCCGACGATGACCTCTCGGGCCATCGAAAGCAATCTTCACATCAGCTCGAAGCTCGCCGAGCAGTTAGATTCGATGGAGCTCTTCTCCCTGAACGAACTCTTGGATCGCATCGCGGCCCTGGGAGTCGCTACTGATTACGACCAGATTGGGCTTAAACCTGATCAGAGAGAGATTGACTCTCCCCAAATTACCCACCACGTCGAAGTGGTGGAAGAACAATGCGGCGAGTCTTTGCCCGCCCTAAGGACCAGATGCGTCCGGATTCCCGATCCCTCCAAGCCGGATACTCGCGGAGGGGAGGATGTCGCCCAAACCCTGAACCTAAAGTCAAGCGGCAGGCCCGATTCATTGAATAATATCCGAGAAAGCAAGCTTCCGAATTCGGAAACTGCTCGACCCCTGAATCTTACATCGGGCAGGGTTCCAGATTTATTTCCACCCGCCCACCCAACTATACGGGATTTATCCCTAATACGGCAAGAGTCCGGAGAAACAGTACACCACTACTGGGCCAAATTCCTCCTGGTTATGAACAGGATAAAGGACTGCCGTGAGAAAGAAGCAATTTCACTCTTCTTTAACAACTACACGGACATCAGAATCCTCAACGCCATAAGTCGCCGCGAAATTACACGATTCGCTGACTTGACATCCATAGTACGAAAGTACTGTGCGACTGAAAGCGTTCGGAAAACCGAAGATAAATTCTGGGACAATCCGGCCCCGAATATAACACGAGTCTGAAACAAAAGGGCGCATTATTCCCAGGCATCTGAGCCAAACATCAAAAAACAAAAACCCTCTACAGGGTACGGGACCGTATTGGAAGGATGGCTCAATGGACCCTGTAAAATTCATAATTCAGGGAAAGCCACACCAACGCACAGCCTCAGAGCATGTTGGATACTACGGTAGGTGGCCAGAAGTGGCGAGGAGCTTTTAACTCCAGCACCCAAAGAATACCTCCCCGGTACGGTGTCAACAGTCTTCGAGACCTTCACATCAAACAATGCAAGGAAACGAATGCTCCGTAACCTCGCCAAAGTCTACCAAGTAGCAACAATAAACCCATGGAGTGACACGGCTATCACCTTTAATGCCAGTGACGAACCTAAATTCCGGACAGCCTGAGCACCAGCCGCATTGGTCCTCAGTCCGACAGTGGACGGCTTCCGACTTACAAAGGTACTCATGGATGGCGGCAGCGGACTCAACCTCATCTACGAGGAAACCCTGTGAAAAATGGAAATTGACTGGAGCCGCATTGAGCGAAGCAACACAACTTTTAGGGGAATAATCCCAAGCCGGGAAGCGTGTTGTTCAGGAAAAATCACACTGGATGTGGTGTTCGGCACGCCGAACAATCACAGATCCGAGGAGGTCACGTTTCAAGTGGCCCCGTTCAGCAGCGGCTACCACGCTCTGCTAGGGCGAGAAGCATTTACAATTTTCCAAGCCATACCCCATTACGGGTACATGAAGCTCAAAATGCCCGGGCCCAACGGAATCATCACTCTCGCAAGTGATCCGGACATAGCGCTCCGTGATGAAAACAAGACAGCCGCACTGGCCCTGGAGGCATTATCTGAGGCCCTAGCGGCCGAGGAATTAACGGCGTTGCGCTCTACGGTGGACAGGGACGATGTGATACTAGACAGGAGATCCAAGTCCACCTCTTTTAAACCAGCGGACGAAATAGTCAAATTCCAAGTCCATCCAACGGACCCTACAAAAACAGCCTTCATTGGGGCACAATTAAAACCCGATGTAGACGCCGCACTCAGAGACTTTCTGCAAGAAAATTGGGACATTTTCACCTGGCACCCCTCGGATATGCCAGGAATCCCACGCAGGCTGGCCGAGCACAGCCTGAACATCATAAAAGGGTTTAAACCCGTCAAGCAAACCCTACGGCGTTTTTCCGAACCCAAGAGACAAGCCATGGGAGAGGAGCCAGCAAAACTGCTGGAAGCCGGATTCATCAGAGACATAAAACATCCGGACTGGCTAGCAAACCTGGTGATGGTACCAAAGAAGGACAAATCTTGGCGCCTATATGTCGATTTCAAAGACCTAAACAAGGTCTGTCCAAAGGACCCTTTCCCACTCCCCCAAATTGATCAAATCATCGATGCCACCGCAGTACACGACTCATTGTGTTTCCTCGATGCATACTCTGGCTACCATCAAATCAAGATGGCAGAGTCAGACCAGGCTGCAACGGCATTCATCACCCCATACAGCCCATTCTGCTTCAACACGATGCCCTTCGGGCTCAAAAACGCCGGCGCAACATATCAGCGCATGATTCAGACATGTCTGGCCAACCAGATCGGCAAAACAGTCGAAGCATACGTAGATGATGTGGTCGTCAAAACAAAACATGTCGATACTCTAGTAGACGACTTGAGGCTCACGTTCAACAATCTCCAAACATATGACATTAAGTTCAACCCGGCAAAATGCGTTTTCGGCGTACCAGCCGGAAAGCTCCTGGGCTTCATCGTATCCGGTAGAGGAATTGAAGCAAACCCAGCCAAGATCCAAGCTCTGTCACAATTAGATACCCCAAAGGACCTCAAACAAATACAAAAACTGACAGGATGCGTGGCGGCTCTAAGCCGCTTTATCTCCCGCTTAGGAGAAAAGGCATTACCCCTTTATTGCCTCCTGCGGCGCACCGACCACTTCGAGTGGACGGATGCTGCCACGACCGGACTTGAAGAAATAAAAGCCATACTGGCAACAAATCCGGTCCTGGCTGCGCCCAACACGGGCGAACCAATGCTATTATACATCGCGGCAACCCAACAAGTTGTAAGCGCGGTGCTCGTCGTTGAACGAGAAGCGGACGGACACAAGTTCCCCCTCCAAAACCAATGTACTACGTGTCCAATGTGCTAACTCCATGCAAGTCACGGTACCCGCATTATCAAAAGATAGCATACGCGGTGTTCATGGCATCCCGGAAGCTGTGACACTACTTTCAAGAGTGCTCCATAACAGTGGCATCCGAAGTACCCCTTAATGACATTATAAACAACCGCGACGCAACGAGCTGGATTGCCAAATGGGCCATCGAGCTCCTCCCGTTCGACATAACCTACAAGCCAAGGCGAGCTATTAAGTCGCAGGTTTTGGCCGACTTCATCGCCGAATGGACTGAAGCCGAACTCCCTAAAGAATACGGCGCATACTCCAACTGGATCATGCACTTCGACGGCTCCAAAATGTTGGCTGGCCTGGGGGCTAGCGTCGTTCTGACGTCCCCAACCAGGGACACAGTCCAATACGTACTTCAGATAATGTACACGGATTCGAACAACGTAGCCGAATATGAAGTCCTTTTACATGGCCTCCGAATGGCAGTCTCCATGGGCATTCAGCGCCTAGAGGTCCGCTGGGATTCAAATCTCGCAATATCCCAAATAAATGGAGATTTCGACGCCAAGGACCCGAAAATGGCAGCTTACCGCAACGCCATCTTAAAGATGTCAGCTCGGTTTGAGGGGCTCGAATTTCATCACATAGCCCGGGAAAATAACCAAGCAGCAGACGTGCTGGCACGCATTGGCGCCAAGAGCGAGGCCGTCCCTCCCAACATCTTCCTAGAAAGGCTGTTCAAGCCATCTGTATCATGGGAAGGAGAATCCAGAAACAATAGCCCGGACACAACTACACTGCCCCTCACCGAACACTCTGACACAGCTGGGGGCTCCGCCAACGAAACAACGCCGTCAGCCCACGCAATAATGGCAGTCATTGCCCCTTGGATAGAATCATTCCTAGCCTACCTAACTAGGCAGGAACTTCCCGACGACCAAAACGAGGCCCGCTGCATAGTGCGGCGATCTAAAGCCTACAAAGTCCACGAGGGAGAGCTTTACAAGAAAAGCACAACCGGAGTCCTTCAAAGGTGTATCTCCGAAGAAGAAGGGCGGGACCTTTTGGCTGAAATTCATGCCGGACTCGACGGGCACCATGTCGCAGCCCGACCCTTGTAAGCAAGGCCTTCCATACCGGATTTTATTGACCAACGGCCCGGGCAGATGCTCAGGACTTAGTGCAACGATGTGTTGGTTGCCAGTTATTCGCCAACCAAAGCCACATGCCGCCTACTGCCCTACAAACTATACCCATTACCTGGCCTTTCGTGGTCTGGGGGCTTGACATGGTCGGACCCCTTAAAGGAGGAACCCACTAGCAAAAATATCTACTGGTCATGGTGGACAAATTCATCAAATGGATAGAAGCCAAGCCTGTAAAGACGGTCGAATCCGGACCAATGATAGACTTCATATCCGGGGTCGTACACCGTTACATCGTCCCCCACAGCATCATAACCGACAACGGCACAAACTTCATGGCCGATGAAGTCAAACTTTGGTGCAAAAACATGGGCATCAAGCTCGACTATGCTTCAGTCTATCACCCTCAAACTAACGGTCAAGTCGAACGGGCCAATGGTCTCATTATGAGCGGCATCAAACCCAGACTAGTGCGATCCGTCAAGGAATCTAACACGCACTGGGTAGAGGAGCTTGACTCCATACTCTGGGGGCTGCGGACCACGCCGAATTGCACTACCGAATTCACACCATTTTTTATGGTATACGGCGCAGAGGCAGTACTGCCATGCGACATGATCCATGACTCACCTCGAGTGAGCATGTACGAAGAAAGAGAAGCCGAGCTCGATCGGCAGGACAGCTTGGACGCATTGGAAGAGGAGCGCGACGTGGCAAAGGCTCGTTCCGCATTCTATCAACAGCAGGCTCGAAGATACCAAAGCAGAGAAGTACGGGCCAAAACATATAACGTTGGTGAACTAGTTCTACGCCTGCCGGACAAGAAAAAGGATAAATTAAAGCCCAAATGGGAGGGGGCCTTCATCATCGACCAAGTACTGACCTGCGGAGCGTACCGTCTGTGAAGCGCATCGGATAACTGACTCGAGCCGAACCCATGGAACGCAGCACGCCTACGAAGGTCCTACGCCTAGCGCCGGACTTCGTGTTCGTTTCCTTCCCTAGTCCCTTTGTTTTATTTTTTATTTTTATTTTTATTTTTGGTAGTCCGGGATTTTGTTCCTTCTCCCTACCCCTTCCTTTTTTTTCTTTCTCACAAGCCCTTAGGGGCTTGCATGTGCAATATTCGCACATACCCGACGCGCTACCTGCGCTCATAATACCTGGGGGCTTCTCTACCAAGAAGTTTATATAAAACGGGCCTCATGCCCAAAACATGTGTGATGCTTCCGCATGAACCTTTTATACACCATTATATGCATCGATATGACTTAAGTTTTGGCCAAGCTGGGTTGCCTAGCTCCTGTGCTTACCCCTGCGTTCCCGTTCATTCGGCTAGGTGGTAAAGGGAGCACCTCTGCGATTGTTACTGCCGGGTCAGCCGGATGTGTACCTCGGACTGGGTGAAGCCGAAAGCTAGCGTTCTTAAGGGAATATTCGGTCGGTGAACTAAAAGACGATTTTTTTCGTATTCATTCATTTGCCCCCAGATGCTTTTCTGCTCTTTCTGGCAGTTCGAACATGCACCTTAGGGCATGCCTCCCAGGGAAAGGAACCCCTAACGGAACTATTCTCTCTGGAAGATGTTTCTTACTAACCATGTAATATAACATAACTAGTTGGGCACTTGTCTGCTAAAGCACTTTGACCCCTACGCCTTGTCTCCATGCATGCCCCGGTTCTTACATAACCGACACACTCCGGACTATAGGGTCCAGAGGTCGAAGCAAAAAGGTCCGCAATGACAAACGATCTACAATCCGGCTAGAAGACATTTTTTATGTCATTTTTATAGAGTCAATTCGACTCGGCATATTCTTCTTCAATGCCATCCAACAGGCGGTCTAATTTACAGTCCTGTTGGGAATACTTTGCAGCCAGTTCCACCTGGCCATATGCTAAGCTGACCGGGATCTCCTTTCCGTCCGGACCTATAGGGCCGACCTCGGCCATGTGGTTTGGGTCAGCCTTCATGTACCGAGTCTTCACCATGGCCCAGGCCTCCCTAGCACCTTGACGGCAAGCCGATATCTTCCACAACCGGAAGCGCTGCCGCACTCCCTCCAGCTTCTTGGCAAGCTCCTCAAGGCCTTCGGGCACGGAGAGGGATGGCCACATAGCCTGGATGACGCCTATTACCTGCCGAACTCGCTCGTGTAGTTGCAATAGCTCGGGAAGAAGGTCTCCCGATGAACCGGGCATTTCCTTCGCCGGACGACCCGTCAGCAGACCTACAGACATAGCTCTGTCAATCGACTTCCTCGCCGAATTCTTTTTTCGAAGATTCATTCAAGCACTTACTAAAAATGCCGCGTCGAAGTCGCCGATTCTCCTTCACGGCAGAAAACAGCTGAATACGAACATCTTTCAGTTCCTCGCCTAGCTGGGTATTGGCGTCTTGAAGCTTGTTCTTCTCTTGCCTCACCCTCGTCAGCACATTCTCGCCAGCCTTTAGTTGGCGTAGGAGTTGTTGCTGGTCCGGATTTACTCCGGCCTCATCTGCATTATTATAGTCAGGGTTGCACGCCTGCCGCATTTCAAAACGGAGGTACCTTTTGAAGCACATATTACCTGCGGGCGTCCCCTTGACATTCTTGAAGTGGCCAATGCGGCCTCGAGCTGAGCCTTGCACTCTTCGAGCTCCTGGGACAATTGCGTGTTCTTCTTTGTAAGACACTGCATAGCACATGATCCTTCAAACAGTTATCTTCACTGTTTCAAGTCTCGGGGGCTACTGACATATATAACCTTCAATTTTACTCACCTGTATGTCTTTCACATACTGCTCTGTGGCTCTGGCTAGACCATTCTGAGCAGCACGGAGATATGCATCTCCTGTATTAAAGGCGTCCAACGCCTCTGGGGAAAAACATGCATCACGAAGAATAGTCCGGCGACGCCTGTGGTTCAGGGCACTCTCCACCTCTGAATTGGTGGCAGATAGCCCGTTGGTGCCCTCTGTCAGAGGAGCGCCCGAGGCGCGTCCCGTGTCTGTCTCTGCTTCCGGACCCGGCCTCGAACCTTGGCCGGTGGACATAGTCCGACGGGCTCTCTTCTTCCTAAGAAAATCATGAGCATTAGTAAGACTCAAGGGCGTAAACCCTAGGCGTTAAATCCGCGCGCCATACCGTTGCGCCGGAATCTCGATCCGGTCCGCACTTCTTTTTGGCCCACCTGGCTTCAGCGGCCCTTGTTGGCTGCCCACCGTGGGCTCAGCCTTCCGCCTCAAGGATTTACCCTGCGAAACATTGTTAGTACACGGCATGCAAGATAAAGCATTAGAATACTGGGACTTCGGTCTTAGTTACCTTGGAGGCTGGAAGTAGTCCGGGATAGTCGGCCGTGATGGCCACTAAGGAGTTATCCTTGCTCAACTGATGAAATACTCCATCAATCAACTCCACGCATAATTCCGGATCTTCTTGGGAGTCCAGATCGAGGGGCCGTCCCGGGTCCTCGGGTTGTGGAGTAGGGCTGTTTATTTCTTTCACAGCCTGGCGCAGCTCCTGCGTTTGAACATTACTAAGTCTAAGTACTCAACTACGGGAATTTCACAAACGGACAGGCAAGTGAAAGTGTCCGCTCACCCAACTAGGAGGATTGTACATAGAGAATCTGCCTTCTGGGTTGACACGGAGGAATTCTTCCTCTTCCCCCTTGTACAAAGTGGATAAGATTCTCGTTAAAGTGGCGGCCGAATCTGGCCCCTTGCGACCGCACCGGGTGGCGTCATCCTCCCCGTTGAAATCCCACATGGGGTGGCCTCTGTATTGAAGCGGCTGCACCCCTCGCGTAATGCATACGGCCATGACCTTAATCATGGTTAGTCTGGAGTGAGCCAACAACCTTATCCGGCTCATCAGGTACAGGACATCCCTGTCAGCTTCCCTCTGAGGGTTCCATGGGCGCCAACTCAGGCGCTTCTTCAACGGGGCATTATTGAACTCGGGGAGTCCGATCCGCAGGGTCCGGCAGGGGGATGTCATCTATATAAAACCACTCCGAGGGCCAGTCTTCGGATGCCCTCTTTGGGGTGCCGGATAGATATCCGGTCCCGGCGATGCGCCATAGTTCGGCTCCGCCCACCTGATAAATAGACCCCTGCTGAGAACGGGGCACAAGGCAAAACAACCTCTTCCACAACGTGAAATGGGCCTCAACACCTAAGAACAACTCGCAGAGGGCCACGAAGCCCGCGATGTGCAGAATGGAGGCGGGCGTGAGGTTATGTAGCTGGAGGCCGTAAAACTCTAGCAACCCTCGGAGAAACGGATGAATTGGAAATCCTAGTCCTCTCATCAAATAAGGGACTAGGCATACCCGCTCTCCTTGAGAGGGATTGGGAACGCCCTCCGCCTGCTCTCCGCCGCTATAGGTAGCAATCCCGGCTTGAACAGGGACCATATATGCTGGGGGGAGAAGCCCCTTGGACTGAAGCGCTACTAACTTGCTATGCGGGATGGAGCACCGCCCCCAATCTTCGGGCCGAGGGCTGGAAGAGCGAGAGGAGGAGCGGCATCGACTGGCCATGTTGGAATGGATCTCTGTCAGAGGCGCTCTGATGAAGACTCGCGGAGGGAAGATGGTGCGAGTTGGATCTAAATCCCCGTCTCTTTTATGGGCGGCTCATTAACGCACCCTTGGGGGGGGGGGGGTAAGTGAAAAGAAAACCCCCTGACTTTTCGCATTCGTTTGACGCGTGGAAGATGGTCATTATGGGGCACAGAAGCCAAGGAGGACAACACACACTAGAAGCCGGACACTATTCGACGGATACAGAGAATTTGCAGGAGAACCCGCCTTGCAATGCCGAAGACAACTTGCGCGCCGGACTCGTCGTCATTGAAGCCTGGTTCGGGGGCTACTGAGGGAGTCCTGGATTAGGGGGTGTCCGGATGGCCGGACTAAGACCTTTGGCCGGACTCCCAGACTATGAAGATACAAGATTGAAGACTCCGTCCCGTGTCCAGATGGGACTTTCCTTGGCGTGGAAGGCAAGCTTGGCGATACGATATGAAGATCTCCTCCCATTGTAACCGACTCTGTGTAACCCTAGCCCTCTCCGGTGTCTATATAAACCGGAGAGTTTTAGTCCGTAGGACGAACAACAATCATACCATAGGCTAGATTCTAGGGTTTAGCCACTCTGATCTCGTGGTAGATATACTCTTGTACTACCCATATCATCAATATTAATCAAGCAGGAGTAGGGTTTTACCTCCATCGAGAGGGCCCGAACCTGGGTAAAAACATCGTGTCCCTTGTCTCCTGTTACCATCCGCCTAGACGCACAGTTCGGGACCCCCTACCCGAGATCCGCCGGTTTTGACACCGACAGTCGGGTTTCTTAGGACTAACAAAGCCGGGAGGTTGTTTAACATAAACTTCCTCCTCAATTTCACCATCGAGAAACACACTTTTGGTGTCCATTTGATATAAGGTAATGTCATGATGATTGGCATAGGCAAGTAAGATGCGAATGGACTCAAGTCTAGCAACGAGGGCATAAGTCTCACCATAGTCCATTATACGTCTCCAACGTATCGATAATTTATGAAACATTCATGCTATTTTATTATCTGTTTTGAATGATTACGGGCTTTATTGTACACTTTTATATTACTTTTGGGACCAACCTACTAACCGGAGGCCCAGCCCAGATTGATGTTTTATTGCCTGTTTTAGTATTTCGAAGAAAAGGAACATCAAACGGAGTCCAAACAGAATGAAACCTTCGGGAGCGTGATTTTTGGAAAGGATATGATCCAGGAGACTTGGAGTTCAAGCCATGGAAGGTTCAAGGAAGCCAGGAGATAGGAGGGCGCGCCCACCCCCCTGGGCGCGCCCCCTGTCTCCAGGGCCCCTCGAGGCTCCCCCGACCGACTTCTTTCGCCTATATAAGTCCACGTACCCTAAAAACATCAAAGAAGAAGATAGATCGGGAGTTCTGCCACCGCAAGCCTCTGTAGCCACCAAAAACCTCTCGGGAGCCTATTCCGACACCCTGCCGGAGGGGGGATCCCTCACCGGTGGTCATCTTCATCATCTCGGCGCTCTCCATGATGAGGAGGGAGTAGTTCACCCTCGGGGCTGAGGGTATGTACCAGTAGCTATGTGTTTGATCTATCTCTCTCTCGTATTCTCTCTATGGCATGATCTTGATGTACCGCGAGCTTTGCTATTATAGTTGGATCTTATGATGTTTCTCCCCCTCTACTCTCTTGTGATGAATTGAGTTTTCCTCTTGAAGTTATCTTATCGGATTGAGTCTTTAATGATTTGAGAACACTTGATGTATATCTTGCCGTGCTTATCTGTGGTGACAATGGGATATCATGTGCCACTTGATGTATGTTTTGGTGATCAACTAGCGGGTTCCGCCCATGAACCTATGCGTAGGGGTTGGCACACGTTTTCGTCTTGACTCTCCGATAGAAACTTTGGGGCACTCTTTGAAGTACTTTGTGTTGGTTGAATAGATGAATCTGAGATTGTGTGATGCATATCGTATAATCATGCCCACGGATACTTGAGGTGACAATGGAGTATCTAGGTGACATTAGGGTTTTGGTTGATTTGTATCTTAAGGTGTTATTCTAGTATGAACTCTTGAATAGATTGATCCGAAAGAATAACTTTGAGGTGGTTTCGTACCCTACCATAATCTCTTCGTTTGTTCTCTGCTATCAGTGGCTTTGGAGTGACTCTTTGTTGCATGTTGAGGGATTGTTATATGATCTATCTATGCTATTATTGTTGAGAGAAATTGCACTAGTGAAAGTATGAACCCTAGGCCTTGTTTCCTACCATTGCAATACCGTTTACGCTCACTTTTATCATTAGTTACCTTGCTGTTTTTATATTTTCAGATTACAAATACTCATATCTACCATCCATATTGCACTTGTATCACCATCTCTTCACCGAACTAGTGCACCTATACAATTTACCATTGTATTGGGTGTGTTGGGGACACAAGAGACTCTTTGTTATTTGGTTGCTGGGTTGTTTGAGAGAGACCATCTTCATCCTACGCCTCCCACAGATTGATAAACCTTAGGTCATCCACTTGAGGGAAATTTGCTATTGTCCTACAAACCTGTGCACTTGCAGGCCCAATAATGTCTACAAGAAGAAGGTTGTGTAGTAGACATCAAGATCTTTTCTGGCGCCGTTGCCGGGGAGGTGAGTGCTTGAAGGTATATCTTTAGATCTTGCAATCGAATATTTTTGTTTCTTGTATTATCACTAGTTTAGTTTATAAAAGAAAACTACAAAAAATGGAATTGAGTTTATCTCATACTCTTCATCTTTTTAATATCTTTCGTGAGTATGATGAAAAGGAAAATTGTGCTCAAGTGCTAGAAGAAGAATTACATAGAATGCTTGGCATGAAATATGTGAATGATGAGCATGATTGCAATGTTGTTAGTATGAATTCCTTGAATATCCATAGTACTAATGATGATTGCACTAGTTATGATGAAAATATCTCTTATAAGCATGTCGATTTTTGTGGAGTAGATTGGGTTTGAAAGTACACACCAAATAGGGAAAATAGATATTGCAAGAGGCATAAGTATTTAAAAACTAAAGGTTTGCAAGAAAAAGTCTTGATGATTGTGCTGAAAGATTCAATATTTTTCGTGCTCCTTGTGAACTTTGCAATGAACGTGGTCATTTAAATCTCCAATGCAAATTGTTTCATGACCGAATCGTGTCCAAAAATTGTGATAACTTGATTACCCTTGAGCATCATAAAGAGCTTAGTCTTCTTTTGGGGTATGAAGAAATGAAACATATAACCAAGGGTATTCCAAAATTTAATCTTGATAGATGTCTTGATATTGATCTAGAGAAGATTTATTTTTATTGTGCGGTGAATTGCGTTGAAAATCCTTATATTGCCAATTACCTAAAGAAAAGAAAGCAATTAGAAGATGAAGAGAATACTAATGAAAGGGAAGAGACTTCCCAATCTCCTCCTATTATTTCTTATGATGAATCAGGTAACGAGGAGGAGCTTTCTATTCAACCAATCTCATCAATAAGGAGCTCAAAGAAGAAGGTTGAACCCACACATAATGTGAAGAAGAAAAAGAAAAAAAAGGAGCAACAAAGGTAAAAAAGGTATCTCTCTCAAATGAAGTTGCTCCTACTACTCATTGTGATGATGATAATTGCTATACTATTGGTGCTATCCATACTATTAATGATGAGAGTGATTATGCTTATGATATGAAAAGTCCCAAGCTTGGGGAAGCTATGTTTGACGAGGATGAAATATTTGAGAATATATTTGCTGTAATTAATGTTTGTCCCAAGCTTGGGGATGCTATGTTTAATGAAGATGATATTTTTAGCATCCCAAGTTTTGATATGCAAAGTTGTTATGATTGTTGGGGAACATTGCAGAAAATAAAAAAATTCTACGCTTCACCAAGATCAATCTATGGAGTCATCTAGCAATGAGAGAGAGGAGTGCATCTACATACCCTTGTAGACCGTGAGCGGAAGCGTTCAAGAGAATGGGGTTGAGGGAGTCGTACTCGTCGTGATCCAAATCACCGAAGATCCTAGTGCTGAACGGACAGCACCTCCGCGTTCAACACACGTACGGTTGGGGAAGACGTCTCCTCCTTCTTGATCCAGAAAGGGGGAGGGAGAGGTTGATGGAGATCCAGCAGCACAACGGCGTGGTGGTGGAAGTAGCGGTGATCTCGGCAGGGCTTCGCCAAGCTCAGCGAGAGGGAGAGGTGGTGCGGAGGGAGAGGGAGGCGCCAGGAGCAGGGGTGCGCAGCCCTCCCTCCCCCCTCTTTATATAGGGGCCCTGGGGGGGGGGCGCCCCCCTAGAGATTGGATCTCAAGGGGGGGGGGGCGGCCAAGGGGGTGGCTTGCCCCCCAAGCCAAGTGGGGCGCCCCCCATCCCTAGGGTTTCCAACCCTAGGCGCAGGGGGAGGCCCAAGGGGGGTGCACCAGCCCACCAGGTGCTGGTTACCTTCCCCACTTCAGCCCATGGGGCCCTTCGGGATAGGTGGCCCCATCCGGTGGACCCCCGGGACCCTTCCGGTGGTCCCGGTACAATATCGGTGACCCCCGAAACTTTCCCGATTGCCGAAACTAGACTTCCTATATACAATTCTTTACCTCCAGACCATTCCGGAACTCCTCGTGACGTCCGGGATCTCATCCGGGACTCCGAAAAACTTTCGGGTTACCGCATACTAATATCTCTACAACCCTAGCGTCACTGAACCTTAAGTGTGTAGACCCTACGGGTTCGGGAGACATGCAGACATGACCGAGACGACTCTCCGGTCAATAACCAACAGTGGGATATGGATACCCATGTTGGCTCACACATGCTCCTCGATGATCTCATCGGATGAACCACGATGTCGAGGATTCAAGTAATCCCGTATACAATTCCCTTTGTCAATCGGTACGTTACTTGCCCGAGATTCGATTGTTGGTATCCCAATACCTCGTTCAATCTCGTTACCTGCAAGTCACTTTACTCGTACCGTAATGCATGATCATGTGACCAAACACTTGGTCACATTGAGCTCATTATGATGATGCATTACTGAGTGGGCCCAGAGAGACCTCTCCGTCATACGGAGTGACAAATCCCAGTCTCGATCCGTGTCAACCCAACAAATACTTTCGGGGTACCTGTAGTGTACCTTTATAGTCACCCAGTTACGTTGTGACGTTTGGTACACCCAAAGCACTCCTACGGTATCTGGGAGTTACACGATCTCATGGTCTAAGGAAATGATACTTGACATTGGAAAAGCTCTAGCAAACGAACTACACGATCTTGTGCTATGCTTAGGATTGGGTCTTGTCCATCACATCATTCTCCTAATGATGTGATACCGTTATCAACGACATCCAATGTCCATAGTCAGGAAACCATGACTATCTGTTGATCAACGGGCTAGTCAACTAGAGGCTTACTAGGGACATGTTGTGGTCTATTTATTCACACATGTATTACGATTTCCGGATAACACAATTATAGCATGAATAATAGACAATTATCATGAACAAGGAAATATAATAATAATCATTTTATTATTGCCTCTAGGGCATATTTCCAACAATGATGATAGCATGCCTCTTACCTATGATGATTAGATTGATGAAAGTGGGTTTGGAAGAGTGTCAACTTTATTTAGTGATGATTCCACTATCTTGGAAGAGGTTTCAATCGATTATGATGAGAACAAAGTTGCTACTTATGATGATTATTGTGATGAAACTTATGCTATAAGAAGTAGTGATGATTATATTTATAAAACTTGTCATGATTATGATTACCCTTTTTCTGAACATTACTCTTTTAATGTGGAAACAATTTTTAGTGTTCAAGTCTCTTATGATACTCCCACTATTCCGAATAAGAAGAATTTTGCTTATGTGGAGAGTAGTAAATTTTCTATGCTTGTAGATCATGAAAATAATGCTTTAGGTGCTGGTTATATTGTTGAATTAATTCATGATGCTACTTAAAATTACTATGAGGGAGGAACATATGCTTGTATGAATTGCAATAATGTCAAGTTTCCTCTCTATGTGCTTAAAGTTTTAAAGTTATGCTTGTTTTGCCTTCCTATGCTAGTTGATTAGTGTTCCCATAAGTTGCTTGCTCACAAAATCCCTATGCATAGGAAGTGGGTTAGACTTAAATGTGCTAGTCATATTCTTCATGATGCTCTCTTTATGTTTCAATCCTTATCTTTTATGTGAGCATCATTGTCATCATCATGCCTAGCTAGGGGCATTAAACGTTAGCGCTTGTTGGGAGGCAACCCAACTTTATTTTTGTTCCTTGCTTTTTGTTCCTGTTTAGTAGTAAATAATTCATCTAGCCTATGGTTAGATGTGGTTTCATGTTTTAATTAGTGTTTGTGCCAAGTAGAACCTTTGGGAAGACTTGGGTGAAGTCTATGTGATCATGCTGTAAAAAAAGAAACTTTAGCGCTTACGAGATTAGATGCCATTTTTTTTACTGAAGAGTGTTTTTAGGTTGATTTGTTTTGCAGATGATTAATAGAAAAATTCCTCAGGTCCACCAATTTATGTCAGAATTTTTTGAGTTCCAGAAGTATACGTTTGATACAGATTACTACAGACTGTTCTGTTTTTGACAGATTCTGTTTTCATTGTGTTGTTTGCTTATTTTGATGAATATATGAGTAGTATCGGATGGTATGAACCATAGAGAAGTTAGAATACAGTAGATATTACACCAATATGAATTTAGAATGAGTTCATTACAGTACCTAAGTGGTGGTTTTATTTTCTTATACTAACCGAGCTTACGAGTTTTGTTTTGAGTTTTGTGTGGTTGAAGTTTTCAAGTTTTGGGTAAATATCCGATGTACTAAGGAATAAGGAGTGGAAAGATCCTAAGCTTGGTGATGCCCAAGGCACCCCAAGGTAATATCCAAGGACAACCAAGAGCCTAAGCTTGGGGATGCCCCGGAAGGCATCCCCTCTTTCGTCTTCGTTCATTGGTAACTTTACTTGGAGCTATATGTGTTTTGCTTGGAGTGTCATTTTATTTTGTTAGTATTTGCTTGCTGTTATTTAGAATAATGTTTTTCATCTATATTTTCAATAAAAATGTCAAGGATAGCCTTTACCATGCTTATTTTGCTAGTATACATGTTGCTGTTTCAAAACAGAAAGTTTACCACTGTTGCAAAAATTCCCTAGAAAAGTCAGAGAAGGATATAAGGTTGAATCTTTTTGCATATTGAGATATGATAAATCCTATACAGCGTAGTATTTTTCTCATAATTTTTGGAGTTAGGGAAGTATGATGAATCTTGCATTCTTTACAGACTATACTGTTTTGGCAGATTGCTGTTATGGTTGCATTGTTTGCATATGTTTGCTTGTTTAATGATTCTATTTGAGGATAGGAGTATTAAATATGCAGAGGCATTTAGTATGAAATGTTGAATAATAATTTTAGTGATTTGTTACAGAAGAAAATGATAAGGTTTTGCATTGGTTTATACTAACCTATCTCACGAGTTCTTGTTGAGTTTGTTGTGGATGAAGCTTTTGATAAAAAGAAGAGAAACCATGATATGAGAGGAATTAAGGAGACATAAAAGCTCAAGCTTGGGGATTCCCAAGGCACCCCAAGATAATATTTCAATAACTCTCAAGCATCTAAGCTTGGGGATGCCCCGGTAGGCATCCCCACTTTCTTCTTCAACAACTATCGGTTGGTATCGGTTGGGCCTAAGTTTTTGCTTCTTCACATGAGTTGTGCTATCCTTGCAATGCCATTTTATTTTGCTTTGCTTGCTGTTTGAATAAAATACCAAGATCTGAAATTCTTAAATGTTAGAGAGTCTTCACATAGCTACATAATTATTTAGCTACTCATTGATCTTCACTTATATCTTGTTGGAGTAGTTTGTCATTTACTCGTGTGCTTCACTTATGTCCTATGAGTAAATGGTTGAATGAGTTGAATGTCATAAATTTGAAATTATATATGCTTATCCCATGGGGAGTAATGACTTCACATATAAGAAGTAGAGGTTTATTGAAGGTTAGCAAGCATTGTATTGGTTATTTGAACAATTCATGAAAGAATATTGAAGGAAGAGAGATTTCACATATAAATATACTATCCTAGACATCTTTTATAATTGTGAGCACTCATTAAGTATGACATGCTAAAGAGTTGATGTTGGACAAGGAAGACAACATAATGGGTTATGTTCTCTCACATCTCAGTTAAAGTATATTGTCATGGATCATTCAAACATGTTGAGCTTGCCTTTCCCCCTCATGCTAGCCAAAATTCCTTGCACCAAGTAGAGATACTACTTGTGCTTCCAAATATCCTTAAACCCAGTTTTTGCCATGAGTGTCCACCATACCTACCTATATGTGGTATTTACCTGCCGTTCCAAGTAAATTTGCATGTGCCAAACTCTAAACCTTCAAATAATAATCTGTTTTGTATGCCCGAATCTCTCATTTAGCGACTGGGGGCTGTTAGTATCTTCCATGCTAGGTGGGTTATCCTCAAGATGAGTGGACTCCGCTCATCATTCATGAGAAAAATGGCTGGTAACCAGGATGTCGAGTCCCATGATCAAAAGATCAAAATCGAATCAAAAATAATTGCAAACAAAACTCCCCCAGGTTTGATGTTAGTTGGAGGCACCCGTTTTTTCGGGCAAGCCATGGATTGATGATTGTTGGTGGAGGGGGAGTAAAAACTTTTACCATTCTGTTTGGGAACCGCCTATAATGTATGTAGTATGGAAGATATTGGGAAATCTTGGTTGTTATGTTGACAATGAGATCATACCTCTCAAAATTATTTATCTCTATTTCAAAATCGAGCTCTGGCACCTCTGCAAATCCATGCTTCCCTCTGCGAAGGGCCTATCTTTTACTTTATGTCTTTTACTTTAAGCAAGAGTCAAGGTGATCTTCACCTTTCCCTTTTTCATTTTATCCTTTGGCAAGCACCTCATGTTGGAAAGATCCTGATATATATATCCAATTGGATGTAAGTTAGCATGAACTATTATTGTTGACATCACCCAAAGGTGAATACGTTGGGAGGCAACACTATAAGCCCCTATCTTTCTCAGTGTTCAATTAAAACTTCATAACCATAAGTATTGCATGAGTGTTAGCAATTGTAGAAGACTATATGATAGTTGAGTATGTGAAGTTTGCTAAATCAAAGCTCTGTCATAGACCCTTCCTTAAAATAAGATGAATTGTAATTGTTTGATGATTGAGAATGAAGTTTGCTAGTTTTCAAGAAAGTTTATGGTCTATGCTTTAACATGTGAATTGCTTGTTACTTGATCGTGAGAAGTTTTATGATATGAACTACTGTTATGACATATAATCATGCTAGAAAAGGTGATTGAAATTATCATTGATCAAACTTGTGCACCTTCTAGCATTCACACTTCATAAATTCTTTCTTTATCATTTACCTACTCGAGGATGAGTAGGAATTAAGCTTGGGGATGCTGATATGTCTCCAACGTATCTATAATTTATGAAGCATTCATGCTATTTTATTATCTGTTTTGAATGATTACGGGCTTTATTATACACTTTTATATTACTTTTGGGACTAACCTACTAACCGGAGGCCCGACCCAGATTGCTGTTTTATTGCCTGTTTCAGTATTTCGAAGAAAAGGAACATCAAATGGAGTCCAAACGGAATGAAACCTTCGGGAGCGTGACTTTTGGAAAGGATATGATCCGGGAGACTTGGAGTTCAAGCCAGGGAAGGTTCGAGGAAGCCAGGAGATAGGAGGGCGAGCCCACCCCCTAGGCACGCCCCCTGTCTCCTGGGCCCCTCGAGGCTCCCCCGACCGACTTCTTTTGCCTATATAAGTCCACGTACCCTAAAAACATCGAAGAAGAAGATAGATCGGGAGTTCCGCCGCTGAAAGCCTCTGTAGCCACCAAAAACCTCTCAGGAGCCCGTTCCGGCACCCTGCCGGAGGGGGGATCCCTCACCGGTGGCCATCTTCATCATCCCGGCGCTCTCCATGACGAGGAGGGAGTAGTTCACCCTCGGGGCTGAGGGTATGTACCAGTAGCTATGTGTTTGATCTCTCTCTCTCTCTCTCTCTCTCTCTCGTGTTCTCTCTATGGCACGATCTTGATGTATCGCGAGCTTTGCTATTATAGTTGGATCTTATGATGTTTCTCCCCCTATACTCTCTTGTGATGAATTGAGTTTTCCTCTTGAAGTTATCTTATCGGATTGAGTCTTTAATGATTTGAGAACACTTGATGTATATCTTGTCGTGCTTATCTGTGGTGACAATGGGATATCATGTGCCACTTGATGTATGTTTTGGTGATCAACTTGCGGGTTCCGCCCATGAACCTGTGCATAGGGGTTGGCACACGTTTTCGTCTTGACTCTCCGGTAGAAACTTTGGGGCACTCTTTGAAGTACTTTGTGTTGGTTGAATAGATGAATCTGAGATTGTGTGATGCATATCATATAATCATGCCCACGGATACTTGAGGTGACAATGGAGTATCTAGGTGACATTAGGGTTTTGGTTGATTTGTATCTTAAGGTGTTATTCTAGTATGAACTCTTGAATAGATTGATCTGAAAGAATAACTTTGAGGTGGTTTCGTACCCTACCATAATCTTTTCGTTTGTTCTCTGCTATTAGTGGCTTTGGAGTGACTCTTTGTTGCATGTTGAGGGATTGTTATATGATCTATCTATGTTATTATTGTTGAGAGAAATTTCACTAGTGAAAGTATGAACCCTAGGCCTTGTTTCCTACCATTGCAATACTATTTACGCTCACTTTTATCATTAGTTACCTTGCTGTTTTTATATTTTCAGATTACAAATACTCATATCTACCATCCATATTGCACTTGTATCACCATCTCTTCGCCGAACTAGTGCACCTATACAATTTACCATTGTATTGGGTGCGTTGGGGACACAAGAGACTCTTTGTTATTTGGTTGCAGGGTTGTTTGAGAGAGACCATCTTCATCCTATGCCTCCCACGGATTGATAAACCTTAGGTCATCCACTTGAGGGAAATTTTCTACTGTCCTACAAACTTGTGCACTTGCAGGCCTAACAACGTCTACAAGAAGAAGGTTGTGTAGTAGACATCAGTCCATACCTTCGACTTGAGTGTAGCCTTGAGCAACGATACGAGCCTTGTTGCGCACAACTTGTCCATCTTCATGTTGCTTGTTACAAAACACCCATTTGGTTCTAATGACATTGTGCTTCTCATCAGGCTTCTCAACCAACGTCCACACTTGGTTCCTCCCAAAGTTGTGTAGCTCTTCGTGCATGGCATTTATCCAAGCTGGATCTTCTAATGCTTCTTCAACCTTCATAGGTTCAATGCTAGAAATGAATGAGCAATGTTCACAAAAGTTAGCCAAACGAGTTTTAGAGTCAGTAATTCTCCCGGTTTGAATGTCATCAAAAATTTGTTCGACGGGATGATCTCTTGACACTCTTGCTCGAACTTATGATAGCTTTTGTTTGGGTCGGGGTGGAACATCTTCTTCATTGTCTTGTTCTTCTTCTTGTATTTATTCGTTGTTGTTGGCGTGGTCGTTCTCCCGTGGAGGTGGAGAAGCAGGTCATCGAGGTTCATCTTGTTGTACATCCTCGTTCTCATCATCTTGACGTGTCCCACTCGTGGATGCCTCCAAGTCAATTCGTGGTTCACCTTGGCGTGAGGTTGAGGCTTCCACTTGGACAGACGAGGTACTCTCCTTCACCTCCATTGGGCGAATCTTACCGATAGACAAGTCTTGAATTGCTTCCGAAGGATCTTTGTCACCTACATCAATTGGCAGTTGCTCTACTTGCGAGCCATTAGATTCATCAAACTTCACATCTACCGTCTCTTCAACCTTTCGGGTGAAATTGTTGTAGACACGGTAAGTTTGAGAGTTTGAGCCATAACCGAGTAGGAAACCTTCATGAGACTTAGAAGCAAATTTCGAACAACGATGCTTGTCAAGAATGTAACACTTTGAGCTGAATACCCGAAAGTATCCAACTTGGGGTTTGTTATCGGTGAGGAGCCCGTATGCCGTCTTACCTAGTAGCTTGTGAAGATATAGACGATTCGTTGCATGACAAGTTGTCTCAACCGCTTCTGCCCAAAAGTGTTTTGGCGTCTTGTACTCATCAAGCATTGTTCTCGCCATTTCGATGAGCGTCCAGTTCTTCCTCTCAACAACTCAGTTTTGTTGAGGTGTGTACGTAGCTGAGAACTCATGTGAGATCCCTTCTTTGTCAAGAAAGGTGTCCACATTGGCGTTCTTAACTCCGTTTCGTTGTCGCTGCGAACCTTCTTGATCTTCACTTCAAATTGATTTTGGGCCTTCCTAGAGAAGTTTTTGAAGATCTTTTAAACTAGCGATTTATCATCGAGAAAGAACACCCACGTAAATCTTGAAAAATCATCAACGATGACTAGTCCAAAAGAGTTACCACCGAGACTTTTGTAAGCGTTGGGACCGAAAAGATCCATGTGAAGTAGCTCGAGCGGTCTTCTCGTGGTCATGATGTTCTTGATGGGGTGGCTTCCTCCAACCTGTTTTCCTGCTTGGCAAGCGCTGCGAAATCTATCCTTATCAAATATGACATCTTTAACACCAAGGATATGATCACCTTTAATAAGCTTGTCAAGGTTTCGCATGCCCACATGACCTAACCACAACTAGACTTTGCAAGATTTAGCAATTAAGCAAGTTCTAGGTTGAGCCTTTTCAATGTATAGATCACCTCTACGTATGCCGGTAAAGACCATTTTATGATTATCTCTTCGAAACACTTGGCAATCTACTTCAGTAAATAGGACATTGAAACCAAAGTCAGCCAGTCTAGATACAGAAAGTAGATTATAGCCAAGAGATTCAACGAGCATAACATTTTGTATGGAGCTGTCATGTGAGATGACCACCTAGCTTACCGAGGCCAACCACCTTACCCTTTGAGTTATCACCGAAAGTGACATATTTTCGAGGGCCGTCATTTTCAGCAAGCTCACAAAACATATCTTTATCTCCGGTTATGTGATCGGTACATACACTATCAAGGACCCATTCCTTTCCTCCAGCCATGTAGCTGCGAAGATTAGCCATAAGACCAAAGTGTCTCATAGATTCTTCAAGATCAAAGTCATTGTCATCATCTTCATCATAGTATCCATGTTCAACATAATTTTGCAAATGATCATTTCCTAGAGAGAGTGATTCATTAGATATACGATTTTGACAATGTTCATCTCTATGAATTCTAATAGCTTCGGAAATAATATTGCTAATGATTCCAACATCTCCTTTGGCACGCATAAGATTGGTAACCTCAATTAAATAATCTCCAAATTTAGGATCATTGGGATTCATCTTATTCAAAGCAATAGACTTATGAAGAATCTCATCTAAGTTTTTCAAGGAATAGTCTGGAAATCGCTCCTCAAGGAATCTCCATATAGTATAAGCACAATCAAGAGTTGGCAAGTGACCAATCAAATTTCTAGGCAAGCCTCTAGTGATAAGATTGATAGTTCTAAGATTGTGAATCATGTTAAGAGACTCATCATGGGTAGGATGCAAGGGATCAACAAGGGGTTCACAAGGAGTAGTGATGTGCTTGTTCAAGTGATATTCATGAAAAATTCCAAGCATCTCATTTTTCCACTCACTAAAGAACTCCCCATCAAGCATAGGCACTCTACGTCCAAGACTCCCGAACATAGACTCATCCATGTTCCTCCAATGGTGATTAAACCAAAGCAATGGAGACCAAAGCTCTAATACCAATTGAAAGGATCGAGAAGAGGTGTCTAGAGGGGGGGGGGGTGATTAGACCCTCAACAAATAAAGTTGACAATTTTTAAGTTTTTCGAGTTGAGGTGATAGAGTAACACAATTTTAAGCATACACAATAGAATTCAAGAAAGCATGCAAAGAGTATATGAGCAGCGGAAAGTAAAGCATGCAACTTTCAAGAAAGTAAAGGGATGGGATTGGAGTGTGCAAACACAATTAGAGACACGGAGATTTTTGGTGTGGTTCCGATAGGTGGTGCTATCGTACATCCACTTTGATGGAGACTTCAACCCACGAAGGGTAATGGTTGCGCAAGTCCACGAAGGGTTCCACCCACGAAGGATCCACGAAGAAGCAACCTTGTCTATCCCACCATGGCCATCACCCACGAAGGAGCTCACTCACTAGGGTAGATCTTCACGAAGTAGGCGATCTCCTTGCCCTTACAAACTCCTTTGTTCAACTCCACAATCTTGACGGAGGCTCCCAAGTGACACCTAACCAATCTAGGAGACACCACTCTCCAAAAGGTAATAGATGGTGTGTTGATGATGAACTCCTTGCTCTTGTTCTTCAAATGATAGTATCCCCAACACTCAACTCTCTCACACATATTTGGCTATGGTGGAAAGATGATTTGAGTGGAAAGCAACTTGGGGAAGGCTAGAGATCAAGATTCTTGTGGTAGGATTGTAATATCTTGGTCTCAACACATGACTAGGTGTTTCTCTCTTAGAAAATGACTAGTGGAAGTGTAGGTATGTTCTGATGGCTCTCCTCACGAATGAAGAATGGGTGGAGGGGTATACATAGCCTCCACACAAAATCTAACCGTTACACACATATTCCCAAACTCGGTGGGACCGAATCGTAAAACTAGGTCAGACCGATTTAGGTCAAAATATGTGTTGGAAATATGCCCTAGAGGCAATAATAAAATGATTATTATTATATTTCCTTGTTCATGATAATTGTCTGTTGTTCATGCTATAATTGTATTAACCGGAAACCGTAATACATGTGTGAATACATAGACCACAACATGTCCCTAGTGAGCCTCTACTTGACTAGCTCGTTGATCAATAGATGGTTATGGTTTCCTGACCATGGACATTGGATGTCGTTGATAACGGGATAACATCATTAGGAGAATGATGTGATTGACAAGACCCAATCCTAAGCATAGCACATGATCGTGTAGTTCGTTTGCTAAGAGCTTTTCTAATGTCAAGTATCATTTCCTTAGACCATGAGATTGTGCAACTCCCGGATACCGTAGAAATGCTTTGGGTGTACCAAACATCACAACATAACTGGGTGGCTATAAAGGTTCACTACATGTATCTCCGAAAGTGTCTGTTGGGTTGGCACGAATCGAGACTGGGATTTGTCACTCCATATGACAGAGAGGTATCTCTGGGCCCACCCGGTAATGCATCATCATAATGAGCTCAATGTGACTAAGGAGTTACTCATGGGATCATGCATTACGGAACGAGTAAGGAGACTTACCGGTAACGAGATTGAACGAGGTATTGGGATACCGACAATCGAATCTCAGGCAAGTAACATACCGATGGACAAAGGGAATTGTATACGGGATTGATTGAATCCCCGACATCATGGAACATGTGGGAGACAACATGGATATCCAGATCCCGCTGTTGGTTATTGGCCGAAGAGATGTCTCGGTCATGTCTGTATGATTCCCTAACCCATAGGGTCTACATACTTAAGGTTCGATGACGCTAGAGTTGTTATGGGAAATAGTATGTGGTTACTGAATGTTGTTCGGAGTCCCGGATGAGATCCCGGACGTCACGAGGAGTTCCGGAATGGTCCGGAGGTAAAGATTTATATATGGGAAGTCTAGTTTCAGTCACCGGAATAGTTTCGGGGGTTATTGGTATTGTACCTGGACCACCGAAAGGTGTCTGGGGGTCCCGGGTGGGGCCATGATACGCCCATTTTGCATCATGCTTTTATATCAATATTTATTGCATTATGGGCTGTTATTACACATTATATCTCAATACTTATGGCTATTCTCTCTTATTTTACAAGGTTTACCATGAAGAGGGGGAATGCCGGCAGCTGGAATTCTGGCTGGAAAAGGAGCAAACGTTGGAAACCTATTCTGCACAACTCCAAAAGACCTGAAACTCCATGAAACAACCTTTTGGATTTATTAAGAATTTATGAGCAAAATAAATAGGCCAGGGGCCCCACAACCCGTCCAGGAGACAGGGGGCACACCCCCCCTGTAGGGCGCGACCCCCTATCTTCTGGGCCCCCTAGTGGGCCTCCGGCGTCCATCTTCTGCTATATCATCACTCTTTCCCTGGAAAAAATCATGGGCAAGCTTACGGGACGAAACTCCGCCGCCACGAGGCGGAACCTTGGCGGAATCAATCTAGGGCTCTGGCGGAGCTGTTCTGCCGGGACACTTCCCTCCGGGAGGGGAAAATCATCATCAATGTCATCACCAACGATCCTCTCATCGGGAGGGGGTCAATCTCCATCAACATCTTCACCACTCAAAACCCTAGTTCATCTCTTGTATCCAATCTTGTATCAAAACCACAAATTGGTACCTGTGGGTTGCTAGTAGTGTTGATTACTCCTTGTAGTTGATACTAATTGGTTTACTTGGTGGAAGATCATATGTTCAGATCCTTTATGCATATTATTACTCCTCTGATTATGAACATGAATATGCTTTGTGAGTAGTTACGTTTGTTCCTGAGGACATGGGTGAAGTCTTGCTATTAGTAGTCATGTGAATTTGGTATTCGTTCGATATTTTGATGAGATGTATGTTGTCTTTCCTCTAGTGGTGTTATGTGAACGTCGACTACATGACACTTCACCATTATTTGGGCCTAGAGGAAGGCATAGGGAAGTAATAAGTAGATGATGGATTGCTAGAGTGACAGAAGCTTAAACCCTAGTTTATGCGTTGCTTCGTTAGGGGTTGATATGGACCCATATGTTTAATGCTGTGGTTAGGTTTACCTTAATACTCCTTTTTGTAGTTGCGGATGCTTGCAATAGGGGTTAATCATAAGTGGGATGCTTGTCCAAGTTAGGGCAGTACCCAAGTGCCGGTCCACCCACATATCAAATTATCAAAGTACCGAACGCGAATCTTATGAACGTGATGAAACTAGCTTGACGATAATTCCCAATGTGTCCTCGGGAGCTCCTTCTTCATTATTAGAATTTGTCCAGGCTTATCCTTTGCTACATAAAGGATTGGGCCACCTTGCTGCACTTTATTTACTTTATTTACTTTTTGCTCGTTACTATTTATCTTATCACAAAACTATCTATCACCTACTATTTCAGTGCTTGCAGAGAAAACCTTACTGAAAACCGCTTATCATTTCCTTCTGCTCCTCGTTGGGTTCGACACTCTTACTTATCGAAAGGACTGCGATAGATCCCCTACACTTGTGGGTCATCAAGACTCTTTTCTGGCGCCGTTGCCGGGGAGTGTAGCGCTTTTGGTGAGTGGAACTTGGTAAGGAAACATTTATATAGTGTGCTGAAATTTTCTGTTACTTGTCACTATGGAAACTAATCCTTTGAGGGGCTTGTTTGGGGTATCTTCACCCCAACCAGAAGAGCAAAGAGATGCTCCTCAACCTACTGAACCTTATGAAAATATTCACTTTGAGATTCCTTCGGGTATGATAGAAAAACTGCTAGCTAATCCTTTTGCAGGAGACGGAACATTGCATCCCGATTTACACCTTATCTTTGTGGATGAAGTTTGTGGATTATTTAAGCTTGCAGGTATCCCCGATGATGTTGTCAAAAGGAAGGTCTTCCCTTTATCTTTGAAGGGAGATGCAATGACATGGTATAGGCTATGTGATGATACGAGATTTTGGAATTATAAGCGACTGAAGTTGGAATTTCACCAGAAGTTCTATCCTATGCATCTTGTTCATCGTGATCGTAATTACATATATAATTTCTGGCCTCGCGAAGGAGAAAGCATCGCTCAAGCTTGGGGGAGGCTTAAGTCAATGTTATATTCATGCCCCAATCATGAGCTCTCTCGGGAAATGATTATTCAGAATTTTTATGCTCGGCTTTCTCTTGATAATCGCAACCTGCTCGATACTTCCTGTGCTGGTTCCTATATGCTGAAGACTATTGATTTCAAATGGGACTTATTGGAAAGAATTAAACGCAACTCTGAAGATTGGGGTTCCGACGATGGTAAGGAGTCAGGTATGACACCTAAGTTCGATTGTGTTAAATCTTTTATGGATACCGATGCTTTCCGTGGATTTAGCTCTAAGTATGGACTTGACTCTGAGATAGTAGCTACTTTTTGTGAAACTTTTGCTACTCACGTTGATCTCCCTAAAGAGAAGTGGTTTAAATATAATCCTCCTGTTGAAGTGAAAGTAGTTGCACCTATTACAGTCGAAGAAAAGACTATTACATATAGTGATCCTATTATTCCTACTGCTTATGTTGAAAAACCTCCTTTTCCTGTTAGGATAAAAGATCATGTTAAAGCTTCGACTGTTGTTCGTAAGAGTAATACTAGGACCTATACACCTCCTGAGCAAATTAATGTTGAACCTGGTATTGCTATGATTAAAGATCTCTTGGATGAGGACTTAGATGGGCATGTTATCTCTTTCTTGGGTGAAACTGCTAATATTGCTAGACCCGATACTAAGACACGTAGACCTGTTGTAGGCACGCCTGTTATTTCTGTTAAAATAGGAGATCATTGTTATCATGGCTTATGTGATATGGGTGCTAGTGCTAATGCGATACCTTATGATCTTTATAAAGAAATTATGCACGATATTGCACCTGTTGAATTAGAAGACATTGATGTTACTATTAAGCTTGCTAATAGGGACACCATTAAACCTATTGGGATTGTTAGAGATGTTGAAGTCTTGTGTGGGAAGATTAAATACCCTGCTGATTTTCTTGTTCTTGGTTCCCCACAAGATGATTTTTGTCCCATTATTTTTGGTAGACCCTTCTTGAATACTGCTAGTGCTAAGATTAATTGTGAAAAGAATATTGTCACTATTGGCATAGATGGTATGTCTCATGAGTTTAATTTCGCTAAGTTTAGTAGACAACCTCGTGAAAGGGAACCACCTAGTAAGGATGAAATTATTGGTCTTGCTTCCATTGCTGTTCCTCCAACTGATCTGTTAGAACAATATTTGTTAGACCATGAAAACGATATGTTTATGAAGGAAAGGGAAGAAATAGATGAAGTGTTCCTTAAACAAGAACCTATGCTAAAACATAACCTTCCCGTTGAAATTCTTGGGGATCCCCCTCCACCCAAGGGTGATCCCGTGTTCGAACTCAAACCCTTACCTGATAATCTTAAGTATGCTTATCTTGATGAAAAAGAAATATATCCTGTTATTAGTAGTGCTAACCTTTCAGAGAAAGAAGAAGAAAGATTATTGAAAACTCTGAAGAAGCACCGAGCTGCTATTGGATATACTCTGGACGATCTTAAGGGCATTAGTCCCACATTATGTCAACACAAAATTTCAGTGGAGAAAGATGCCAAACCAGTTAGAGATCCTCAAAGACGATTAAATCCTAAAATGAAGGAAGTGGTAAGAAAGGAGATTCTAAAACTCCTTGAGGCAGGTATTATTTATCCCGTTGCTGATAGTGAATGGGTAAGCCCTGTCCATTGTGTCCCTAAAAAGGGAGGTATTACCGTTGTTCCTAATGATAAAGATGAATTGATCCCGCAAAGAATTATTATAGGCTATAGGATGGTAATTGATTTCCGTAAGTTAAATAAAGCTACTAAGAAAGATCATTACCCTTTACCTTTTATTGATCAAATGCTAGAAAGGCTATCCAAACACACACATTTTTGCTTTCTAGATGGTTATTCTGGCTTCTCTCAAATACCTGTGTCAGCGAAGGATCAATCTAAAACTACTTTTACTTGCCCTTTTGGTAATTTTGCTTATAGACGTATGCCTTTTGGTTTATGTAATGCACCTGCTACCTTTCAAAGATGCATGATGGCTATATTTTCTGATTTTTGTGAAAAGATTTGTGAGGTATTCATGGATGACTTCTCCGTCTATGGATCCTCTTTTGATGATTGTTTGAGCAACCTTGATCGAGTTTTGCAGAGATGCGAAGACACTAGTCTCGTCCTGAATTGGGAAAAGTGTCACTTTATGGTTAATGAAGGCATTGTCTTGGGGCACAAGATCTCCGAGAGAGGTATTGAAGTTGATAAAGCCAAAGTTGATGCTATTGAAAAGATGCCATGTCCCAAGGACATAAAAGGTATAAGAAGTTTCCTTGGTCATGCCGGTTTTTATAGGAGGTTCATTAAGGACTTTTCTAAAATCTCTAGGCCTCTGACTAATTTATTGCAAAAAGATATTCCTTTTGTCTTTGATGATGATTGTGTAGAAGCATTTGAAACACTTAAGAAAGCTTTGATCATAGCACCTATTGTTCAGCCACCTGATTGGAATTTACCTTTTGAAATTATGTGTGATGCTAGTGATTATGCTGTAGGTGCTGTTTTAGGGCAAAGAGTCGATAAGAAATTGAATGTTATCCAGTATGCTAGTAAGACTCTTGATACTGCCCAGAGAAATTATGCTACTACTGAAAAAGAGTTCTTAGCAGTTGTGTTTGCATGTGATAAGTTTAGACCTTATATTGTTGATTCCAAAGTTACTATTCACACTGATCATGCTGCTATTAAATATCTTATGGAAAAGAAAGATGCTAAGCCTAGACTCATTAGATGGGTTCTCTTGCTCCAAGAATTTGACTTGCATATTATTGATAGAAAGGGAGCTGAGAACCCCGTTGCAGACAACTTGTCTAGGTTAGAGAATGTTCTTGATGACCCACTGCCTATTAATGATAGTTTTCCTGATGAACAATTAGCGGTTGTCAATGCTTCTCGTACTGCTCCTTGGTATGCTGATTATGCTAATTACATTGTTGCTAAATATATACCGCCTAGTTTCACATACCAGCAAAAGAAAAAGTTCTTTTATGATTTAAGACATTACTTCTGGGATGATCCACACCTTTATAAAGAAGGAGTAGATGGTATTATTAGACGTTGTGTGCCTGAGCATGAACAGGAACAAATCCTACGCAAGTGTCACTCTGAATCTTATGGAGGACACCACGCTGGAGATAGAACTGCACACAAGGTACTACAATCTGGTTTTTATTGGCCTACTCTCTTCAAAGATGCTCGTAAGTTTGTCTTATCTTGTGATGAATGTCAAAGAATAGGTAACATTAGTAGACGTCAAGAAATGCCTATGAATTATTCTCTTGTTATTGAACCGTTTGATGTTTGGGGCTTTGATTATATGGGACCTTTTCCTGCCTCCAATGGTTATACACATATTTTAGTTGCTGTTGATTACGTTACTAAGTGGGTAGAAGCTATTCCAACTAGTAGTGCTGATCATAACACTTCTATTAAAATGCTTAAAGAAGTTATTTTTCCGAGGTTTGGAGTCCCTAGATATCTTATGACTGATGGTGGTTCACACTTTATTCATGGTGCTTTCCGTAAGATGCTTGCTAAGTATGATGTCAATCATAGAATCGCATCTCCTTATCACCCGCAGTCTAGTGGTCAAGTAGAGTTGAGCAATAGAGAGCTCAAATTAATTTTGCAAAAGACTGTGAATAGATCTAGAAAGAATTGGTCCAAAAAACTTGATGATGCATTATGGGCCTATAGAACTGCATACAAAAATCCTATGGGTATGTCTCCATATAAGATGGTTTATGGAAAAGCATGTCATTTACCTCTTGAACTTGAACATAAAGCATATTGGGCTATTAAAGAGCTCAATTATGACTTCAAACTTGCCGGTGAGAAGAGGTTGTTTGATATTAGCTCACTTGATGAATGGAGAACCCAAGCATATGAGAATGCCAAGCTTTTCAAAGAAAAAGTCAAACGCTGGCATGATAAGAGGATACAAAAGCGTGAGTTTAACGTAGGAGATTATGTGTTATTATTCAACTCTCGTTTAAGATTTTTTGCAGGAAAACTTCTCTCAAAATGGGAAGGTCCCTACGTTATCGAGGAGGTCTATCGTTCTGGTGCTATAAAAATCAACAACTTCGAAGGCACAAATCCGAGGGTGGTAAACGGTCAAAGAATTAAACATTATATTTCAAGTAATCCTATCAATGTTGAAACTAATATTATTGAAACCATAACCCTTGAGGAATACATAAGAGACACTTTCCAGAACGTTCCAGACTCCGAAAAAGTCATAGGTACGTGGTACGGTAAGTAAACCAACTCCAAAACAACTCTAATGGCTATTTTTATCAGTTTTGGATTATTTAAGAATTTTAGGAAGAAAGAAGTAGTCCAAAAGGGACACGAGGCTCTCACGAGAGAGGAGGCCGCGCCCCCCCGTAGGGCGCGCCCCCCTGTCTCGTGGGCACCTCGTGTGCCTCCTGGACTCCGTTTTCTTGTATGTTACGTATTTTGGTTGGTAAAAATTCATTATATATACTCTCGAAGGTTTTGACCACCGTATCACGCAAATATCTTCTGTTTTCGTTTCGAGCTGTTCTCGTTGCAGAATAAAGCAAGATGTCTTCTCAGGAATCAATTGGGGAGAGCCGGGTGTCTCACCCAACGCCAGATCCATGAGCAAATAACAATGCCTATCACTTTGGACCATTAACGGAGGATGAGATGGAGGATGATTTGAAAAGGATAGATTTCATGGAGGAAGATCAAGAAGTTACCTCCCGTCTCCAAGCAGAATTCACTATGGGGGAACTACCTAGCTTGGCTGTCCTTGCTTCGGTCATACCTTCCAACTCTAGATTTCTTTCTTATGAAAATATGAAAAAGAGTTTTACGTGTTCTCCAGAAGCTATGCAGCATCCTTGGGTAAAAGGAGCTCTGGCCGTTACGGGCAAGCTTCGTAAAGAAATTATGGACCTCAAACAACAAGTCAATAAGCTCGAGGAGGAGAACCGTATCCTGAAGGGCATCATCGCCAAGAAGATCATAACACCAACCGTGAAGAAGGAGAAATAATCACATGGGTATGGGCACTCCCCTTGGCAACTTCCAAGCTTGGGGGAGGTGCCCCGGTATCGTATCACCATCACACTCCTATCTTTACCGCTTTATTTAGGTCGATCCTTTTAGTAGTATCTTGATCTAGTAGATTGAAGTTTTGATATCAAGTAGTTTTGAGTTTTGCATTGTGATCTCTTTATGTAAGCGAGTCGTGTGCTATCTATAATAAAGATTAGTGTTGAGTCAAGGGCTTTGCTATGTTGCTATGATCTTGAGAAAGTAGAAAGAACAAAAGAGTTCATATTGATCTTATGGATAGTGATAACTTCACACATAGAAAGTATGAGGCATAAAAATTGTTGAGAGTTGATGAACGTAGCCTTGGTCATCGTTGCAATTAATAGGAAGTGATAAGGAAAGAGGGGTTCACATATAAATATATTATCTTGGACATCTTTTATGATTGTGAAGCACTCATTAAGTATGACATGCTAAAAGAGTTGATGTTGGACAAGGAAGACAACGTAATGGTTTATGTTTTCCGACATCTCAGTTAAAGTATATTGTCATTGACCTTCCAAACATGTTGAGCTTGCCTTTCCCCCTCTTGCTAGCCAAATTCCTTGCACCAAGTAGAGATACTACTTGTGCTTCCAAATATCCTCAAACCCAGTTTTGCCATGAGAGTCCACCATACCTACCTATGGATTGAGTAAGATCCTTCAAGTAAGTTGTCATCGGTGCAAGCAATAAAAATTGCTCTCTAAATATGTATGACTTATTAGTGCAGAGAAAATAAGCTTTGTACGAACTTGTTGTGGAAGTAATAAAAGCGACGGATTGCATAATAAAGGTCCACATACAAGGGGCAATATAAAGTGACGTTCTTTTGCATTAAGATTTCGTGCATCAACCCTAAATGCGCATGACAACCTCTGCTTCCCTCTGCGAAGGGCCTATCTTTTACTTTATGTTTTTACTTTATGCTTGAGTCAAGGTGATCCTCACCTTTCCCTTTTTCATTTTATCCTTTGGCAAGCTCCTCGTGTTTGAAAGATCATGATACATATATCCAATTGGATGTAAGTTGGCATAGGCTATTATTGTTGACATCACCTAAAGGTGAATACGTTGGGAGGCAACACAATAAGCCCCTATCTTTCTCAGTGTCCGGCTGAAACTCTATAACCACAAGTATTGCGTGAGTGTTAGCAATTATGGGAGACTACGAGATAGTTGAGTATGTGAGCTTGTTGAAAAGCTCTATTATTGACTCTTTCTGAAGTTACGATAAATTGCAATTGCTTCAATGACTGAGATTATAGTTTGTTAGTTCCCAATGAAGTTTATGAACCATACTTGACATTGTGAATTGCTTATTACTTGAGCATAGGAAATCATATGACAAAATCTATATATGTTGCTGTTATTGGAATGATCATGATGCCCTCATGTCCGTATTTTATTTTTATCGACACCTCTATCTCTAAACATGTGGACATATTTTCCGATTTCGGCTTCCGCTTGAGGACAAGCGAGGTCTAAGCTTGGGGGAGTTGATACGTCCATTTTGCAACATGCTTTTATATCAATATTTATTGCATTATGGGCTGTTATTACACATTATATCTCAATACTTATGGCTATTCTCTCTTATTTTACAAGGTTTACCATGAAGAGGGGGAATGCCGACAGTTGGAATTCTGGCTGGAAAAGGAGCAAATTTTGGAAACCCATTCTGCACAACTCCAAAAGTCCTGAAACTCCACGAAACAACTTTTTGGATTTATTAAGAATTTATGAGCAAAAGAAATAGGCCAGGGGCCCACACCCTGTCCAGGAGACAGGGGGCGCACCCCCCCTGTAGGGCGCGACCCCCTATCTCCTGGGCCCCCTGGTGGGCCTCCGGCATCCATCTTCTGCTATACCATCACTCTTTCACTGGAAAAAATCGTGGGCAAGCTTACGGGATGAAACTCCGCCGCCATGAGGCGGAACCTTGGCGGAATCAATCTAGGGCTCTGGCGGAGCTGTTCTGCCGGGGACACTTCCCTGTGGGAGGGGGAAATCATCATCAACGTCATCACCAACGATCCTCTCATCAGGAGGGGGTCAATCTCCATCAACATCTTCACCAGCACCATCTCCTCTCAAAACCCTAGTTCATCTCTTGTATCCAATCTTGTATCAAAACCACAAATTGGTACCTGTGGGTTGCTAGTAGTGTTGATTACTCCTTGTTGTTGATACTAATTGGTTTACTTGGTGGAAGATCATATGTTCAGATCCTTTATGCATATTATTACTCTTCTGATTATGAACATGAATATGCTTTGTGAGTAGTTACGTTTGTTCCCGAGGACATGGGTGAAGTCTTGCTATTAGTAGTCATGTGAATTTGGTATTCGTTTGACATTTTGATGAGATGTATGTTGTCTTTCCTCTAGTGGTGTTATGTGAACGTCGACTACATGACACTTCACCATTATTTGGGCCTAGAGGAAGGCATAGGGAAGTAATAAGTAGATGATGGGTTGCTAGAGTGACAAAAGCTTAAACCCTAGTTTATTTGTTGCTTCGTTAGGGGTTGATATGGACCCATATGTTTAATGTTGTGTTTAGGTTTACCTTAATACTCCTTTTTGTAGTTGCGGATGCTTGCAATAGTGGTTAATCATAAGTGGGATGCTTGTCCAAGTTAGGGCAGTACCCAAGTGCCGGTCCACCCACATATCAAATTATCAAAGTACCGAACGCGAATCTTATGAACGTGATGAAACTAGCTTGACGATAATTCCCAATGTGTCCTCGGGAGCTCCTTCTTCATTATTAGAATTTGTCCAGGCTTATCCTTTGCTACATAAAGGATTGGGCCACCTTGCTGCACTTTATTTACTTTATATACTTTTTTCTCGTTACTATTTATCTTATCACAAAACTATCTATCACCTACTATTTCAGTGCTTGCAGAGAAAACCTTACTGAAAACCGCTTATCATTTCCTTCTGCTCCTCATTGGGTTCGACACTCTTACTTATCGAAAGGACTACGATAGATCCCCTACACTTGTGGGTCATCAGGCCACCTACCCAGGGGGACTCAATGGGATGAACAAGGGTGGGAACCATCCCCCTAGTGGGCTGGTGCACCCCCCCAAGGGCCCAAGGCGCCTAGGGTTGAAAACCCTAGGGGGTGGGGGCACCTCCCACCAAACTTGGGGGGCAAGATCCCCCCTTGGCCGCCGCCCCCCTTCCCCTATATGGATCTAAGGGGGCCGGCCCCCTCTCCCCTTCCCCTATAAATAGTGGGGGGTGGGAGGGCTGCTGCACCCTTTCCCCTGGCGCAGCCCCTCCCTCCCCAACACCTCCTCCTCCGTAGAGCTTGGCGAAGCCCTGCAGAAATACCACAAGCTCCACCACCACGCCGTCGTGCTGCTGGAGCTGTCCCTCAACTTCTCATCTCCCCTTGCTGGATCAAGAAGGAGGAGACGACCCCGGGTTGTACGTGTGTTGAACGCGGAGTCGCCGTTCGTTCGGTGCTAGATCAGATCTTCCGCGATTTGAATCGCCGCGAGTACGACTCCATCATCCGCGTTCTAGTAAGGCTTCTGCTTAGCGATCTTCAAAGGTATGAAGATGCACTTCCTCTCTCTCTCTCTCTCTCTCTCTCTCTCTCTTGTTGCTAGAATCTCCTAGATTGATCTTGGTGATACGTAGGAAAATTTTGAATTATTGCTACATTCCCCAATAGTGGCATCATGAGCTAGGTCTATGCGTAGATTCTATGCACGAGTAGAACACAAGTAGTAGTGGGTGTTGGTTTGTTCAATTTGCTTACCGTTACTACTCCTATCTTAGTTCGGCGACATTGTGGGATGAAGCGGCCCGGACCAACCTTACACGTACACTTACGTGAGACAGGTTCCACCGTCTGACATGCACTTGTTCCATAGTGGCTAGCGGGTGTCTGTCTCTCCCACTTTAGTCGGATCGGATTCGATGAAAAGGGTCCTTGTGAAGGGTAAATAGCAATTGGAATATCACCGTTGTGGCTTTTGCATAGGTAAGAAACGTTCTTGCTAGAAACCCATAGCAACCACGTAAAACATGCAACAACAATTAGAGGCGTCTAACTTGTTTTTGCAGGGTATGGTATGTGATGTGATATGGCCTAAAGGATGTGATGAATGATATATGTGATGTATGAGATTGATCATGTTCTTGTAATAGGAATCATGACTTGCATGTCGATGAGTATGACAACCGACAGGAGCCATAGGAGTTGTCTTAATTTATTGTATGACCTGCGTGTCATTGAAAACGCCATGTAATTACTTTACTTTATTGCTAACCATTAGCCATAGTAGTAGAAGTAATAGTTGGCGAGACAACTTCGTGAAGACACGATGATGGAGATCATGATGATGGAGATCATGGTGTCATGCCGGTGACGAAGGTGATGATGCCGCGCCTCAAAGATGGAGATCAAAGGCGCAAGATGATATTGGCCATATCATGTCACTTTATGATTTGCATGTGATGTTTGTCATGTTTACATCTTATTTGCTTAGAACGATGGTAGCATAAATAAGATGATCCCTCACTAAAATTTCAAGAAAGTGTCCCCCCTAACTATGCACCGTTGTGAAAGTTCGTTGTTTCGAAGCACCATGTGATGATCGGGTGTGATAGATTCTAACGTTCGCATACAACGGGTGTAAGCCAGATTTACACATGCAAAACACTTAGGTTTACTTGACGAGCCTAGCATGTACAGACATGGCCTCGAAACACAAGAGACCGAAAGGTCAAACATGAGTCGTATAGTAGATACGATGAACATGGATATGTTCACCGATGATGACTAGTCCGTCTCATGTGATGATCGGACATGGCCTAGTTGACTCGGATCATGTATCACTTAGATGACTAGAGGGATGTCTATCTGAGTGGGAGTTCATTAAATAATTTGATTAGATGAACTTAATTATCATGAACATAGTCTAAAATATCTTTACAATGTCTTGTAGATCAAATGGCCCACGCTAATGTTGCCCTTAACTTCAATGTGTTCCTAGAGAAAACCAAGCTAAAAGATGATGGTAGCAACTATACGGACTGGGTCCGAAACTTGAGGATCATCCTCATAGCTGCCAAGAAAGCATATGTCCTTGAAGCACTGCTAGGTGACGCACCCATTTTCCCAGCAACTCAAGACGTTATGAACGCCTGGCAGTCGCGTAGTGATGATTACTCCCTGGTTCAGTGCGGCATGCTTTACAGCTTAGAACCAGGGCTCCAAAAGCGTTTTGAGCAGCACGAAGCATATGAGATGTTCCAAGAGCCGAAAATGGTTTTCCAAGCTCATGCCCGGGTCGAGAGATATGAAGTCTCCAACAAGTTGTACAGTTGTAAGATGGAGGAAAACAGTTCTGTCAGTGAGCATATACTCACTATGTCTGGATTGGACAACCGTTTGTCTCAGTTGGGAGTTGATCTTCCAGATGACTCGGTCATTGACAGGATCCTCCAGTCGCTCCCACCTAGCTACAAGAGCTTCATGATGAACTACAATATGCAAGGGATGGAGAAGTCCATTCCTGAGTTATATTGAATGTTGAAATCAGCGAGGTGGAAATCAAAAAGGAACATCAAGTGTTTATGGTGAATAAGACCACTAGTTTCAAGAAAGGCAAGGGTAAAAATAACTTCAAGAAGGACGGAAAGGGAGTTGCCACGCCCGGTAAACCAATTGGCAGGAAGAAGCCAAACAATGGACCCAAGTGTCGGTGTCAAAACCGGCGGATCTCGGGTAGGGGGTCCCGATCTATGCGTATAAGGCTGATGGTAACAGGAGGCACGTGACACGATGTTTTACCCAGGTTCTGGCCCTCTCGATGGAGATAAAACCCTACTTCCTGCTTGATTGATATTGATGATATGAGTGTTACAAGATTTGATCTACAATGAGATCATAGAGGCTAAACCCTAGGAGCTAGCTTATGATGATTATGATTCTGTCTCTAAGGACTAAACCCTCCGGTTTATATAGATACTGGAGGAGGCTAGGGTTTATATGGATTCTGTTACAAAGAAGGAAATATAATATCCGGACCGCCAAGCTTGTCTTCCACGCAAAGGAGAGTCCCATCCGGACATGGGACGAAGTCTTGAGTCTTGTATCTTCACGGTCCAATAGTCCGGCCAAAGTATATAGTCCGGCTGTCCAGATACCCCCTAATCCAGGACCCCCTCAGTAGCCCCTGAACCAGGCTTCAATGACGACGAGTCCCGCGCGCAGTTTTGTCTTCGGCATTGCAAGGCGGGTTCCATCTCCGAATACTCCAAAGTAATTATCGAACACTTAAATCGTGTCCGGATTTGCAAGATGATCTTCACATACCACCATAGAAAGAATGATATTCCACAAATGTAATCTGCTAACAACTTCAGACAATGTGACATGACACTACGATCGAGTCATTATTTGAACCGTTTTCCCACAACCAGCCACAGCGCATATAGCGAGGCGGTTTTCTCGGCACGTCTTGTCGAAGCGGAGATCATGTCCCCTTATCACGGGATTCGCGTCAATACGGGCATGGGTAACCCAACCGCACCATCAATCGTGGCGCTTGGGAAATAAGCGATCTTCAACAGGCAAGTGGGGAGGCGCACCACTCTCGTCACCTCTATAAAGGGATAAGGATTTTCCCATTTTCACCCATGCCTTCTTCCTCCTCTGCTTGTCCATTCTCGCACCCTCGAGCTCCAGCGCCCTAGTTCACACCTTCTCCGCAGAAACATGTCCGGAGCAGGGGGCAAGTGGGTGGCCTCCACCGTGAAGGAGGAGCACATCACGAAGCTCCGGTCGGCCGGATACTTGGCCACAGATATTGCACACCGACTGCCGAATGGAGGGCAGGTCATTTCGACTTCGGGACCCCACGAGAGGGTCATGTTCCTTGCCCACTTCATCCGTGGACTAGGATTCCACTTCATCCCTTCGTCCGCGGGCTTATGTTTTACTATGGGCTGGACTTCCATGATCTAGCCCCAAACTTCGTTCTCAACATCTCGGCGTTCATTGTCGTGTGCGAGGCCTTCCTCCGTATCAAGCCTCACTTCGACTTGTGGCTACGAATCTTCTGCGTGAAGCCGAAGATTGTAAGCGGCCAGCAAGCGGAGTGCGGAGGCGCCATGGTGGGCAAGATGCCCAATGTTACCTGGCTTGATGGCTCCTTTGCAGAGACCGTGAAAGGATGGCAATCGGGGTGGTTCTACATCATCGAGCTGCGCAACGCCAACTAGGCGGCGGCCCCCAAATTCCAATCCGGAATTCCCATGCGACTCACCTCCTGGGAAAAGAAGGGTCTGGCCTGGGGCGAGCCTGCGGAGCTGACCGGACTTCAGAACTGTATCAAGAATATGATTGACAAGAACATCAAGATTGTCAGGTCATGCTCGTCCGCCGAATTCTTTCGTGCCAAAGACGGGCTTTTAATCTGTGGGAGTTCGTCCTGGCCGAACACCAGACACTCCAAGAGCTCCACTGCACGACACTCATGGACGCATGGAAGGTGCTGTTAAAGGGCTCCAAAACACCTCCTCCCACGTCCGAGGACCACGGACTCCATGCTGCGCCCCCCCCCCCGTCCGGTGAGTTTTCTAACCATTACCAGATGTAGTTTTCCCAGCACACTCATGGGAGGATCTCAAGTCATCGTGTGTACTTAATCAGGAGTACATAGAGATGGCGGAGTGGATCGACTGTCCGGCTCCATTGCCAGAAGGTCCGACGACCGCTCTCCTGACGGAGATGCTAGTCCCGGCGCCTTATAAGGTGCCGGAGAAGAAGGCCGAAAAGAAGGCCTCGGGGACCAGGAAGGGTCTCCGGCGTAAGGTCGCACTAGACGCCTCGTCCAAAGACGACGAGGCACACTCTTCCCACGAAGGGGTGGAGGAGAAGGAAAAGGAAAGGGCTGCCCCATCCGGGGAGGCTGAAGGATCTAAGAGGGCGGCCCAGGGGACCAGGAAAGGTCCTCGGTGCAAGGCCGTCATAGGCTCATCGTCCGAGGATGATGAGGCGGATTCCTCCCGCGGAGGCGGGAGGGGGGGGGGGGATCACGAAGAAATTCCACCTCCCGCACTGGGGAGGAGAAGAAAAGGAAAACCACCTCGGAGGGGGAGGCTAGGACGCCCAAGAAGGGAAAGACGCCCCTTCCGGATTACTCCACTACGGTCGCCTACAACGAGGAGGAGTGGCTGCCCAGGGGGAAGCCCCTAGTCAGATCGTAAGTATCCACACTTCTGTTGTATTTTAGTGCGACTTTGCTTTATAGTTTGTTATAACACCGAACACGCATATGCAGTCCAGCTAGGGCCCATCCCGAGGTATCCTCTTCAGATGGGTCTTTGAGCGGTTCGGCGATGAATTCGCTTCCGACGGCCACTTCCCCTTGGCCTGCGGATGACACAGAGGTGTTATCCCAAAGGCTCCCTGAGCAAGGGGAGGCGACTCTGGAGACGCCCCAAGGCGAAATCCCAGACGCCGGGCACACGGGGTGCAAGATCCCTGCAAATTGTGCCGACGGAAGCCGCATCAAGTCGGGCTCCCAGTCGGACACCGTACCGGAACCTCCAAAGGTTCCGGATTCGGGCAGGCAGCCCCTTGCTAAGGCGGGCGGGCCGTCCGTGCCGATGACTTCCGTTACGCCAGAGGCATCGGATAGTCTGCTGGAAGCGCTTCGCGGCGCTTCCATGGATGAAGAGCACCGTACTCTTATGAGTGTAGTGATTCAGAAGGTTCTGTCCGCCAAGAGCGGACTAACCGAAGCCTGTACCAGCCTCCTAACAGGCTTTGAGGTAAGTAATCAAAAATGTGTGAAATTATCACCCGATAGGTAGTAGCCCATGATACTCTGTTTGGTGTTCGGAACGAAAAGCCAAAGGGAGGGTCGATTATAATCCACAGGAGTTTAATAGTAGGTGTGCATGTGAATAAGCAGGCAGTGCTGGTTGCTGCTGCTACCCGCACGACCGAGGTCGCGGGACTCAAACGGGACCTGGAGCAGGCCCAGGGAGAGCTCGGCCTCACGAAGAGGCGGCTTGAAGAGAACAAAGGTGAGTAATACCCCGTTCACATATCACACAGAATAGAAAAAAATGGTGACCCTAAGAAAGCGTCATGATTTGGTAATAGGGGCCACGGCCGAAGTGGCGTCCCTGAAGATGGAGCTATCCGAGGCTGGAAACAAGGCGGCCATGGAGCGCATTGATCATGAGAAGCAAAATGCTAGGGTGGGCGAGGTACATCAAGAGCTCCGGGAGCTCGGCAATAAGTTCGAGTCCTTGGAGTGTGACCTCAAGACGAAGGAGTCTGAACTTGCGAAGGCCCTTTTGAGCATGAAAGACGCCAAGGCCGAAGCCGAAAAGACCCAACAGGAAATCCAAGCGGCCAAGAAGATAACGACGAGTAAGACATTCTTTATGCAAAGCAAGCATGTGGAGGAGACATTTCTTTTACTTACCTGAATTCGGAGCTCTCTAGCGGCATTCGCAGATCTGCCACGCAGCATATCAGACGCCGCGGAGTTCTTCCATGCCGAAGAGGGGAGCTCAACGGAGAAGTTGTTCTAGTCCCAGTATGCTAGAGCCGAACATCCGATGCCTCTGAGTGACCAATTGAAGCAATTGGTTGAACTCCACAGGGCGGCCGAAGTGGCTATGAAAGGTTTCATAGCCTGGATGTGGCCTAGTGAGCCCTTGCCCGCCAGCTACTTTGGCCTGATAAAGCGGATGGTGAATGCCTGTCCGCGGCTGGAAGTGATCAAGTGATCCGTTTGCATTGAGGGTGCCCGCCGGGCATTTGCCTGTGCGAAGGTGCATTGGGGCAAGCTGGATACTAAGAAGCTGGTGAAGGATGGACCGCCGGAGGGCAAGGCACATCGCTGTCCCGAAAAATATTATGATGGTGTTATGAATGGTGCTTGCCTCGTGGCTGATGAATGTACCAAGGACACGATCTTCGATTGAATGTACTCCTGTCGTATTTGTAATATAAAGACGAAGTTATTTGCGCTATATAGCGTTTTGTTGATTTAAAATATTACCCTCTGTGCGACTGTTTATAAAATTCTGAAAGTAGGCCAGTCGTCGGCTTCCGCCCCCACATAACTAGTACTGGGGTGTTCGTGGAAAACCCAGACACTCTTTCTCCAAATATTTGGTCCCTAAAGGAGGTGTTTGGCGCAGTGAACAAGGCAATCAGACTATGCGGCTTTATAACTTTCACTTAGCCATAGAAGTCTATAATTTTAAATTTCGGCAAAGCCCCTAGAATTCAGAAAGACGAATTGGGGCGCTACATACGCCTAAATCGGACGAGGTCGATTCCTCGCATAAAGCGGAAAAAATCTTTAAGGATTTTAAAACCTCTCGAACAACGACTAGCTCTCGCCGCATCATGCAGGTCAGTTTTCGGCTTTCTCTACTGAGGTGTTCGTCCAGAAGAACCGGGACACAATCGCAGTAGTTCTCCCTCCGCTACCTTAGCCGATATAAAGGAACGTAAGGTACCAAAACAAGGGAGCCGGGCTAACCCAACTATTGACCCAAGACATGATTCGGAGCTGATGCATATAGTGCTATAAGTTCAGGGTGCCGCACTGTCGAAAGTGTTTGGACTTGTCTTGCCGTATTAAGGGGCGCCATAAGAAGCCCCTGACAAACTAAACGTACCAAAGTGTACAGATGCAATAGTAAATAAACATTTATAGAAAAAATGTGCAGACAGGAATAATAAGCTAACGCTATATATAATCTCCCATTGATGTATAATACGTCTAAGCGTATGTTTACAATGAATGCATTAAGCAGAGGTAAATAGGACTATTTGACATGTCCTATCCAAGGGTGGGCCGCATATAGGTATATAAAACAGGTATAACGATCGTGAATAGATTCCACCTGGGTATTCCTTTCATGCGTAAAGCCTTTTGCCTCCTTGGATTTCTCTCCTGTGAAAGTCCGATAATCCGGCTCTTCTGAAGAGGCTGCCCCGAAGCCGGGTCCTGAAACATAGAGAGGGTTATTAAAGTATGTTGCGGCTTAACCACATTATTGCGCCTCTGCCTATGCCCATGGTATTTTGAGTGCGTAATTGTGTACGCGCGGCACAAGTGCTGCCTTAATGGGGCTGGAGCGGAGGCCGGACTACTAGTCGCGCTTTTGGCGTGCCTGGCGATCCTGTTGCGGGGTACTTCGGACTTGCTTGACGGTGCTCGGAGTTATTGTTGCCGGATTGGTGGTTTGCCGGAGAAAGCTTCTTTGTACTTTTGCCGCGAGGGCTGCAGTATGTTCTTATGTGCGGAGAGAGCGGTCCATGTTTCCGTTGACTGTTATGACCCCGCGAGGTCCTGGCATCTTGAGCTTAAGGTATGCATAGTGTGGTACCGCATTGAATCGAGCGAATGCGATTCGTCCAAGCAGTGCATGATAGCCTCTACGGAAAGGGACGATGTCAAAGATTAACTCCTCGCTTCGAAAGTTATCGGAGATCCGAAGACCACCTCCAGTGTTATGGAGCCCGTGCAATGGGCCTCTACCCCTGGAATTACACCTTTAAAGGTAGTTTTGGTGGGCTTGATCCTTGAAGGGTCAATGCCCATTTTGCGCACTGTGTCCTGATAAAGAAGGTTCAGGCTGCTGCCTCCGTCCATAAGGACTCGTGTGAGGTGAAACCCGTCAATGATTGGGTCTAAGACCAATGCGGCTGAATCGCCGTGACGGATGCTGGTAGGGTGATCCCTACGATCAAAGGTGATCGGACAGGCTGACCATGGGTTGAACTTTGGGGCGACTGGCTCCATCGCATAGACGTCCCTCAGTACTCGCTTTCGTTCCTGTTTGGGAATGTGAGTGGCGTAGATCATGTTGACCATTTTCACCTGGGGAGGGAATTTCTTTTGTCCCCCCGTGTTCAGACGCCGGGGCTCTTCGTCATCGTTGCTGTGCAGCCCCTTGTCCTTGCTCTCGGCGTTTATCTTACCGGCCTGTTTGAATACCCAGCAGTCTCTGTTAGTGTGGTTGGCTGGCTTATTCGGGGTGCCGTGAATTTGGCACGAGCAATCGAGTATGCGGTCCAGACTGGACGATCCTTGATTATTTCTTTTGAACGCCTTTTTCCGCTGACCGGATTTTGAGCCACCGAATCCAGCGTTGACTGTCATGTCTTCAATGTGGTCGCCATTGTTCCGATGCTTATGTCTGTTGCGTCGTGGCTTGCCGTTATTATCTCGGCCGTCTGAAGTGCCAGAGTTTATTGGCGTGGTGCTGCTACGAGCCAACCAGCTGTCCTCGCCTGCGAAAAGCATGTCATGAGTGTCGTGAGGGCTGCCATGGATTTTGGTTTTTCCTGTCCGAGGTGTCGGGCGAGCCACTCATCGTGGATATTATGCTTAAAGGCCGCCAAGGCTTCGGCGTCCGGACAGTCGACAATTTGGTTCTTTTTAGTTAGGAACCGAGTCCATAATTTTCTGGCTGACTCTTCGGGCTATTGGGTGATGTGGCTCAAGTCATCATCATCCGGTGGTCGCATGTATGTGCCCTGGAAGTTGTCAAGGAAAGCGTCCTCCAGGTTTTCCCAACTGGCAATGGAATTTGCCGGCAAGCTATTTAGCCAGTGCCTGGCTGGTCCTTTGAGCTTAAGGGGAAGATACTTGATGGCGTGTAGATCGTCTCCGCGGGCCATGTGAATGTGGAGGAGGAAATCTTTGATCCAAACTGCGGGGTCTGTTGTGCCATTGTATGATTCAATGTTTACGGGTTTAAACCCTTCTGGGAACATGATCCATCACTTCGTTAGTGAAGCAGAGGGGGTGTGCGGCGCCTCTATGCCGGGCTATGTGGCTACGCAGTTTTAATGAGTTTGGTTGGTTGTGTTCGGCCCGGCCGGACTTGTTGATGGTGTATCCGGCATGACGATCATCGTCACATGGTTGGGTGCGCCCTCGCGATCCGTAGATCGATCTTGGCTGTCCTGCCTTGTTTTCTAGTATATCTTGCAGGTCCTGCCTGTTGCCCCGGGCCGTAGTGTATTGGCGTGGGGGTGCGGGCTGGTATTCGGGCTGATATGCCGTTTTATCCCGGCCATGAGGTGGCCGGTCAGCTGTGTGGCGCTCGAGTCCATATTCCTCGGCTGCTAGGACTTCCGTCCATCTGTCTGTGAGCAGGTCGTGATCATCTTGGAGCTCCTGCTCCTTCTTTTTCAGGCTCCTCGCAGTGGCCATAAGCCTACGCTTGAAGCGCTCCTGCTCTACGGGGTCCTCAGGAACGCTGAACTCATCATCGCGAGGCTAATATCGTCTTCGGAGGGGGCATGTAGTTGTCTACCTCCGGGTATCCGTTTGTTGCCTGTTCGTCTGGGCTGACCTGCCCGTCTTCCTGTTCGGCCTGCTCGAAGGCCGGCTGGTCGGGGTTGTATTCATCTTCAGCACCATCCGGATTGTTTTTGTCTCCAGTGCCGGTATTGCTGTGGCGGGGCTTGGAGCGGCGCTGACCACGCCCATGCTTTGCTTTCTTCCTTGAGGGGTTATCCTCCATTGCCTCATCGCCATTGGTTTCTTTCGGAGTGTCCACCATATATATATATATATATATATATATATATATATATATATATATATATATATATATATATATATATATATATATATATCATATGAAGAGGTGGCTGTCCACAGCCCCGTGGGTGGTGGTTCCTATTCTTCTCCTACATCGTCATCCACACCGTCGATGTCTTCGGAGTAGAAGTCAAGCACGTCGGTCAAATCATCGACCGTGGCTATGAAGTGGGTGGTGGGTGGGCAACAAATTCCCTCGTCGCCAGCTTCCCACTCGAGCCAGACATAGTTCGGCCAAGAGTCTCCTGACAAAGAGAGAGACTTTAACGAGTTTAGCATGTCGCCAAAGGGCGAGTGCTAGAAAATATCCGCAGCGGTGAACTCCATTACCGGAGCCCAACCCGATTCGGCGGGCTCGGAGGTGCACGGACTGGAACCTACAGCCGGACATGAGTCTGGGGGTCCAGTGTCGCGGGCTTCCTTGGGGGTGAAGTCTGTGTTCGGCTCTACCGCCAATAAGGGTGCAGCCTCCAGGGCGGGGTCCATCCACCCGTCCTCGGCCGACGCAATCTGCCCTGGATTTAGGTCCGGGGCTCCTGCAGGGGCGATACCCCAAGCATTGTCCGACAACATGTCTAAGCCGTGCTCATCGTGACTGTCCGGCGCTCCTGGCATAGGCCCGAATCCGTTGAAAATCAAGTCTCCGCGGATATCGACCGTGTAGTTTAGGTTTCCAAACCTGACCTGATGGCCAGGGGCGTAGCTGTCGATCTGCTCCAGATGGCCAAGCGAATTGGCCCGCAGTGCGAAGCCACCGAACACGAAGATCTATCTGGGGAGAAAAGTCTCACCCTGGACCATGTTGTTGTTGATGATTGAAGGAGCCATCGAGCCTTACAGCGACGACACAGAGGAACTCTCAATGAAAGCACCAATGTCGGTGTCAAAACCGGCGGATCTCGGGTAGGGGGTCCCGATCTGTGCGTCTAAGGCTGATGGTAACAGGAGGCAGGGGACATGATGTTTTACCCAGGTTCGGGCCCTCTCGATGGAGGTAAAACCCTACTTCCTGCTTGATTCATATTGATGATATGAGTGTTACAAGAGTTGATCTACCACGAGATCATAGAGGCTAAACCCTAGGAGCTAGCCTATGATGATTATGATTCTGTCTCTAAGGACTAAACCCTCCGGTTTATATAGATACCGGAGGGGGCTAGGGTTTACATGGAGTCGGTTACAAAGAAGGAAATATAATATCCGGATCGCCAAGCTTGTCTTCCACGCAAAGGAGAGTCCCATCCGGACACGGGACGAAGTCTTGAGTCTTGTATCTTCACGGTCCAACAGTCCGGCCAAAGTATATAGTCCGGTTGTCCGGATACCCCCTAGACTCAGTGCTTTTATTGCAAGGGAAATGGTCACTAGAAGCGGAACTACCCCCAAGTACTTAGCGGATAAGAAGGCCGGCAACACCAAAGGTATATGTGATATACATGTTATTGATGCGTACCTTACTAGTACTCGTAGTAGCTCCTAGGTATTTGATACCGGTGCGGTTGGTCATATTTGTAACTCAAAACAAGAGCCGCGGAATAAGCGGAGACTAGCGAAGGACGAGGTGATGATGCGCGTCGGGAATGGTTCCAAGGTCGATGTGATCACCATCGGCACACTACCTCTACATCTACCTACGGGATTAGTTTTAAACCTCAATAATTGTTGTTTAGTGCCAGCTTTGAGCATGAACATTGTATCTGGATCTCGTTTAATGTGGGATGGCTACTCATTTAAATCCAAGAATAATGGTTGTTCTATTTATATGAGAGATATGTTTTATGGTCATGCCCCGCTGGTCAATGGTTTATTTTTACCGAATCTCGAACGTGATGTTACACATTTTCATAGTGTGAATACCAAAAGATGTAAGGTTGATAATGATAGTCCCACATACTTGTGGCACTACCGTCTTGGTCACATTGGTGTCAAACGCATGAAGAAACTCCATGCAGATGGACTTTTGGAGTCTCTTGATTATGAATCATTTGACACGTGCAAACCATGCCTCATGGGCAAAATGACCAAGACTCCGTTCTCCAAAACGATGGAGCGAGCAACCAACTTGTTGGAAATGATACATACTGATGTGTGTGGTCTAATGAGTGTGGAGGCTCGCGGTGGCTATCGTTATGTTCTCACCCTCACTGACGACTTAAGTAGATATGGGTATGTCTACTTAATGAAACACAAGTCTGAGACCTTTGAAAAGTTCAAGGAATTTCAAAGTGAGGTAGAGAATCAACATGACATGAAAATAAAGTTCTTACGATCAGATCGTGGAGGAGAATATTTGAGTCACGAGTTTGGTATGCACTTAAGGAAATGTGGAATTGTTTCACAACTCACGCCGCCTGGAACACCTCAGCGTAATGGTGTGTCCGAACGTCGTAATCGCACTCTATTGGATATGGTGCGATCTATGATGTCTCTTACCGATTTACCGCTATCATTTTGGGGTTATGCTTTAGAGACAGCCGCACTCACTTTAAATAGGGCACCATCTAAATCCGTTGAGATGACACCGTATGAATTATGGTTTGGGAAGAAACTTAAGCTGTCGTTTCTGAAAGTTTGGGGATGCAATGCTTATGTCAAGAAACTTCAACCTGAAAAGCTCGAACCCAAGTCGGAAAAATGCGTCTTCATAGGATACCCTAAGGAAACCATTGGGTATACCTTCTACCTCATATCCAAAGGCAAGATCTTTGTTGCCAAGAACGGATCCTTTCTGGAGAAAGAGTTTCTCTCGAAATAAGTAAGTGGGAGGAAAGTAGAACTTGATGAAGTACTGCCTCTTGGACCGGAAAGTAGCGCAGCTCAGGAATATGTTTCTGTGGTGCCTGCACCGACTAGAGTGGAAGTTAATGCTGATGATCAAGGAACTTCAGATCAAGTTGCTACTGAACTTCGTAGGTCCACAAGGTCACATTCCGCACCAGAGTGGTACGGCAACCCCGTCCTTGAAATCATGTTGTTGGACAACGGTGAACCTTCAAACTATGAAGAAGGGATGGCGGGCCCGAATTCCAACAAATGGCTTGAAGCCATGAAATCAGAGATAGGATCCATGTATGAAAACAAAGTATGGACTTTGATAGACTCGCCCGATGATCGGCAAGCCATAGAAAATAAATAGATCTTTAAGAAGAAGACTGACGCAGATGGTAATGTGACCGTCTATAAGGCTTGGCTTGTCGCTAAGGGTTATCGACAAGTTCAAGGGGTTGACTATGATGCCCGTAGAGAAGTCGAAGTCCGTCCGAATCATGTTAGCAGTTGCCACATTCTATGATTATGAGATATGGCAAATGGACGTCAAAATGGCATTCCTTAACGGTTTCCTTAAGGAAGAATTGTATATGATGCAGCCGGAAGGTTTTGTCGATCCTAAGAATGCTGACAAGGTGTGCAAGCTCCAGCGCTCCATCTATGGACTAGTGCAAGCATCTCGGAGTTGGAACATTCGTTTTAATGAAATGATCAAAGTATTTGGGTTTATGCAGACTTATGGAGAAGCCTGCGTTTACAAGAAAGTGAGTGGGAGCTCTGTAGCATTTCTCATATTTTATGTGGATGACATACTATTGATGGGAAATGATATAAAACTTTTGGAAAGCATAAAGGCCTACTTGAATAAGTGTTTTTCAATGAAGGACCTTGGAGAAGCTGCTTACATATTAGGCATCAAGATCTATAGAGATAGATCGAGACGCCTCACCGGTCTTTCACAAAGCACATACCTTGATAAGATATTGAAGAAGTTCAATATGGATCAGTCCAAGAAGGGGTTCTTGCCTGTATTGCAAGGTGTGAAATTGAGCACGGCTCAATGCCCGAACTCTACATAAGATAGAGAAAAGATGAGTGTCATCCCCTATGCCTCATCCATAGGGTCTATTATGTATGCCATGTTGTGTACCAGACCTGATGTGAACCTTGCCGTAAGTTTGGTAGGGAGGTACCAAAGTAATCCCGGCATGGAACACTGGACAATGGTCAAGAATATCCTGAAGTAACTGAAAATGACTAAGGATATGTTTCTTGTTCATGGAGGTGACGAAGAGCTCATCGTAAAGGTTTATGTCGATGCTAGCTTCGACACAGATCTAGATGACTCCAAGTCACAAATCGGATACATGTATATTTTGAATGGTGGGGCAGTCAGCTAGTGCAGTTGCAAGCAAAGCATCGTGGCAGGATCTACATGTGAAGCATAGTACATGGCAGCCTCGGAGGCAGCACATGAAGCAATCTGGATGAAGGAATTCATTACCAACCTAGGAGTTATTCCCAATGCGTCAGGCCCGATGACTCTCTTCTATGACAACACTGGAGCTATTGCCCTTGCCAAGGAGCCCAGGTTTCACAAGAAGACCAGGCATATCAAGTGTTGCTTCAACTCCATTCGTGAAAATGTTCAAGATGGAGACATAGATATTTGTAAAGTGCATACAGATCTGAATGTCGCAGATCCATTGACTAACCTCTTCCAAGAGCAAAACATGATCAACACCCGAACTCTATGGGTGTTCGATTCATCACAATGTAACTAGATTATTGACTCTAGTGCAAGTGGGAGACTATTGGAAATATACCCTAGAGGCAATAATAAAATGGTTATTATTATATTTCCTTGTTCATGATAATTGTATGTTGTTCATGCTATAATTGTATTAACCGGAAACCGTAATACGTGTGTGAATACATAGACCACAACATGTCCCTAGTGAGCCTCTAGTTGACTAGCTCATTTATCAATAGATGGTTATGGTTTCCTGACCATGGACACTGGATGTCGTTGATAACGGGATCACATCATTAGGAGAATGATGTGATGGACAATACCCAATCCTAAGCATAGCACAAGATCGTGTAGTTTATTTGCTAAGAGCTTTTCTAATATCAAGTATCATTTCCTTAGACCATGAGATTGTGCAACACCCGGATACCGTAGGAATGCTTTGGGTGTACCAAACGTCACAACGTAATTGGGTGGCTATAAAGGTGCACTACAGGTATCTCCGAAAGTGTCTGTTGGGTTGGCACAAATCGAGACTGGGATTTGTCACTCCGTATGATGGGGAGGTATCTCTGGGCCCACTGGATAATGCATCATCATAATGAGCTCAACGTGACTAAGGAGTTAGTCACGGGATCATGCATTACGGAACAAGTAAAGAGACTTGCCGGTAACGAGATTGAACGAGGTATTAGGATACCGACGATCGAATCTCGGGCAAGTAACATACCGGTCGACAAAGGGAATTGTATATAGGATTGATTGAATCCCCGACATCATGGTTCATCAGATGAGATCATCGTGGAACATGTGGGAGCCAACATGGGTATCCAGATCTCGCTGTTGGTTATTGGCTGGAGAGATGTCTCGGTCATGTCTGCATGATTCTCGAACCCGTAGGGTCTACACACTTAAGGTTCGGTGACGCTAGAGTTGTTATGAGAAATAGTATGTGGTTACCGAATGTTGTTCAGAGTCCCAGATGAGATCCCAGACATCATGAGGAGTTCCGGAATGGTCCGGAGGTAAAGATTTATATATGGGAAGTCCAGTTTCAATCACCAGAATAGTGGGGTTTATCGGTATTGTATGGGGACCACCGAAAGGTGTCCGGGGGTCCATCGGGTGGGGCCACCTGCCCCGGGGGACTCAATGAGTTGAACAAGGGTGGGAACCAGCCCCCTAGTGGGCTGGTGTGCCCGCAAGGGCCCGAGGCGCCTAGGGTTGAAAACCTTAGGGGGTAGGGGCGCCTCCCACCAAACTTGGGGGGCAAGCTCCCCCCTTGCCCCCCCCTAGATGGGATCTAAGGGGGCTGGGCCCCTCTCCCCTTCCCCTATAAATAGGGGGGAGGGCTGCCGCACCCTTTCCCCTGGCGCAGCGCCTCCCTCCCCAACACCTCCTCCTCCTTCGTAGAGCTTGGCGAAGCCCGGCAGAAATACCACAAGCTCCACCACCACGCCATCGTGCTGCCAGAGCTCTCCCTCAACTTCTCCTCTCCCCTTGCTAGATCAAGAAGGAGGAGACGTCCCCGGGTTGTACGTGTGTTGAACGCGGAGGCGCCGTCTGTTCAGCGCTAGATCGGATCTTCTGCGATTTGAATCGCCATGAGTACGACTCCATCATCCGCGTTCTAGTAACGCTTCCTCTTAGCGATCTTCAAAGGTATGAAGATGCACTTCCTCTCTCTCTCTCTTGTTGCTAGAATCTCCTAGACTGATCTTGGTGATATGTAGGAATTTTTTTAATTATTGCTATGTTCCCCAACAATATGAACGTTAGAGTTTGCGGTGGGACCGACAAGGTCAACTCGGTGGACCGATGTGTAGGGGTTAGGGTAAAACCTCAACTCAGTTTGACCGATAACACAAACTTGGTGGGACCGATTTTGGTAATGAGCAAACTAAGTATTGGTCAAGCAAACTCGGTGGGACCGACTGGACAAACTTGGATAGACCGAAAATGTTGCAATAGATCACATAGAATTTGTAAGCCCATCTCGGTGAGACCGAGATCCCATCGGTGAGACTGAAGTGACTAGGGTTTGGCAGTGGCTGAATCAGATGGAACTCGGTGGCACCGGATAGATCAAATCGGTGGGACCGAGTTTGACATTTAGGTTTAGGACATATGTGGATGTGAGAAAGTGATTGAGGGTTTTGGAGAATATCACTAAGCACTTTGAGCAAGCAAGCCATTAAGCAACACCTCATCCCCTTTTAATAGTATTGGCTTTCCTATGGACTCAATGTGATCTTGGATCACTAAAATGGAAAATGTAGAGTCTTGAGCTTTTGCCAGTATTTGTCCTTGGCATCTTGAAGGGGTTCCACATCCTCTTGTCCATGTCCATGCCACTCCAATGTTGAACTTATCTGAAATACACTAGGTAGAAGTATTAGTCCAACAAGGGATATGTTGTCATGAATTACCAAAATCACCTAGGGAGCACTTGTGCTTTCAATCTCCATGGATAGATCTCGCGTGTGCGTAGAAATATTTTTGTTTTCCATGCAACGTTTCCCAAGAGTGGCATCATGAGCCAGGTCTATGCGTAGATGGTATGCATGAGTAGAACACAAAGAGTTGTGGGCGGTGATAGTCATATTGCTTACCACCAACGTCTTATTTTGATTTGGCGGTATTGTGGGATGAAGCGGCCCGGACCAACCTTACATGTCCACGTACATGAGACCGGTTCCACCGACAGACATGCAACTAGTTTTGCATAAAGATGGCTGGCGGGTGTCTGTTTCTCCTACTTTAGTTGAATTGAATTTGACTACGGTCGGTCCTCGAAGAAGGTTAAAACAACAAGCTTGACGAAACACCGTTGTGGTTTTATGTGTAGGTAAGAACGGTTCTTGCTAGAAGCCCATAGCAGCCACATAAAACCTGCAACAACAAAGTAGAGGACGTCTAACTTGTTTTTGCAGGGTATGTTGTGATGTGATATGGTCAAGACATGATGAGATATACATTATTGTATGAGATGATCATGTTTTGTAAGATATCTGGCAACCGGCAGGAGCCGTATGGTTGTGTCTTTATTGTATGAAATGCATATGCCATGTAATTGATTTGATTTATCGCTATGTGTTAGCAATAGTTGGCGAGACGACCACGATGCTACGATGGAGATCAGGGTGTTGAGATGGTGACGATGGAGATCATCATGATGCTTTGGAGATGGAGATCAAAAGCACAAGATGATGATGGCCATATCATGTCACATATTTTGATTGCATGTGATGTTTATCTTTTATGCATCTTATTTTGCTTAGTACGGTGGTAGCATTATAAGATGATCCCTTCACTAAATTTGTAGGTATAAGTGTTCTCCCCGAGTATGCACCATTGCGACAATTCGTCGTGTTGAGACATCACGTGATGATTGGGTGTGATATACTCTACGTTCACATACAACGGGTGCAAGATAGTTTTGCAGATGCGGAATACTCGGGTTAAACTTGATGAGCCTAGCATGTACAGACATGGCCTCGGAACACTAGAGACCGAAAGGTCGAACGTGAAATATAGTAGATATGATCAACATAGAGATGTTCACCATTGATGACTACCCCATCTCACGTGATGATCGGACATGGGTTAGTTGATTTGGATCACGTATCACTTAGATGACTTTAGGGGTGTTTATTTAAGTGGGAGTTCACTAGTAATTTTATTAATTGAACTTAATTTATCATGAACCTAGTCCTGATAGTATTTGCAAATCTATGTTGTAGATCAATAGCTCGCGATATAGCTCCCCTATTTTTGATATGTTCCTAGAGAAAAATAAGTTGAAATATGATAGTAGCAATGATGCGGACTGGGTCCGTGATCTGAGGATTATCCTCATTGCTGCTCAGAAGAATTATGTCCTTGATGTACCACTAGGTGACAGACCTATTGCAGGAGCAGATGTAGAGGTTATGAACGTTTGACAAGCTCGGTATGATGACTACTTGATAGTTTAGTGTGCCATGCTTTACGGCTTAGAACCGGGACTTCAAAATGTTTTGAATGCCACAGAGCATATGAGATGTTCCAGGAGCTGAAATTGGTATTTCAGACTCATGCCCATGTCGAGAGGTATGAGACCTCTAACAAGTACTTTGCCTACAAGATGGAGGAGAATAGCTCAGCCAGTGATCATGTGCTTAGAATGTCTGAGTACTACAATCGCTTGAATCAAATCAGAGTTAATCTTCCAGATAAGATAGTGATTGACAAAGTTCTATAGTCACTACCACCAAGCTACTATAACTTTGTGATGAACTATAATATGCAAGGGATGACAAAAACAATTCCCAAGCTCTTCGCAATGCTGAAATCGACAAAGGTAGAAATCAAGAAAGAGTATCAAGTGTTGATGGTTAACAAAAACACTAGTTTCAAAAAAAGGGCAAGGGGCAAGAAGGGAACTTCAAGAAGAACAACAAACAAGTTGCCACTCCCATGAAGTGGCCCAAAGCTGGACCCAAGCTTGAAACTGAGTGCTTCTACTACAAAGGAAATGGTCACTGAAAGCGTAACTACCCCAAATACTTGGCGTATAAGAAGGATGGCAAAGTGAACAAATGTATATTTGATATACATGTTATTAATATGTACTTTTCTAGTGTTCATAGTACCCACTGGGTATTTGATACCGGTTCAATTGCTAAGATTAGTAACTCGAAATAGGAGTTGCAAAATGAACAAAGACTAGTTAAGGGCGAGGTGACGATGTGTGTTGGAAGTGATCCCAAGGTTGATAAGATCACCATCTCATACTCCCTCTACCTCGGGATTAGTGTTGAACCTAAATAAATGTTATTTGGTGTTTGTGTTGAGCATGAATATGATTGGATCATGTTTATTTCAATACGGTTGTTCATTTAAGTCAGAAAATAAATTGTTGTTTTGTTTACATGAATAAAACCTTCTATGGTCATACACCCAATGTTAATGTTTTAATCTCGATCGTAGTGATACACATATTCATAATATGATGCCAAAAGATGCAAAGTTGATAATGATAGTGCAACGTACTTGTGGCACTGCCATTTTGGTCATATTGGTGTAAAGCGCATGAAGAAACTCCATGCAAATGGACTTTTGGAATCACTTGATACTTGCGAACCATGCCTCATGGGCAAGATGACTAAAATTCCGTTCTCTAGAACAATGGAGCAAGCTGATGACTTATTAGATATAACACATATCGATGTATGAGGTCGATGAGTGTTGAAACACGCGGAGGGTATCGTTATTTTCTGACCTTGACAGATGATTTGAGTAGGTATGGGTATATCTACTTGATGAAACACAAGTCTGAAACATTTGAAAAATTCAAAGAATTTCAGAGTGAAGTGGAGAATCATCATAACAAGAAAATAAAGTTTCTACGATCTGATCACGGAGGCAAATATTTGAGTTACGAGTTTGGCCTTCATTTAAAACAATGTGGAATTGTTTCACAACTCACGCCACCTGGAACACCACAGCGTAATGGTGTGTCTGAATGTTGTAACCGTACTTTATTAGATATGGTGCGTTCTATGATGTGTCTTACCGACCACTATCATTTTGGGGTTATGCATTAGACACAACCACATTCACGTTAAATAGGGCACAATCTAAAACCGTTGAGACGACACCCTATGAACTATGGTTGGCAAGAAACCTATGCCGTCGTTTCTTAAAAATTTGGGGATGCAACGCTTATGTCAAAAGGCTTCAGCTTGATAAGCTCAAACCCAAAGCGGAGAAGTGCGTCTTCATAGGATACCCGATAGAAACTACTAGGTATACCTTCTACCACATATTCGAAGGCAAAAAATCTTTGTTGCTAAGAATGAGTCCTTTCTAAAGAAGGAGTTTCTCTTGAAAGAAGTGAGTGGGAGGAAAGTAGAACTTGATGAGGTAATTGTACCTTCTCTCAAATTGGAAAGTAGTACATCAGAGAAAACGGTTCTCGAGATGCCTACACCAACTAGAGAGGAAGCTAATGATGATGATCATGAAACTTTAGATCAAGTTACTACAGAACCTCGTAGGTCAACCATAACACGATCCGCACTAGAGTGGTACGGTGATCCTGTCTTGGAAGTCATGTTACTAGAACAAGGCAAACCTACGAACTAGAAGAAGCTAGGATGAACCCAGATTACGATATATGGCTTGAGGCCATGCAATCTGAGATAGGATCCATGTATGAGAACAAAGTTTGGAGTTTGGTGGATTTGCCTGATGATCGGCAAGCCATAGATAATAAATGGATCTTCAAGAAGAAGACTGACGCTGAAGGTAATGTTAGTATCTACAAAGCTTGACTTGTCGCAAAAGGTTTTCGACAAGTTCAATGGGTTGACTACGATGAGACTTTCTCACCAGTAGCGATGCTTAAGTCTGTCCGAATCCGTTAGGGAACATAGCATGCAATTTCAAAAAAATTCGTACGCTCATGCAAGATCTATCTAGGAGATGCGTAGCAACAAGAGGGGGAGAGCATCTTCATACCCTTGAAGACCGCTAAGCGGAAGCATTTATCAACGCGGTTGATGTAGTCATACACCTTCATGATCCGTCCCGATCAAGTACCGAACGTATGAAACCTCCGCGTTCAGCACATGTTCATCTTGATGTCGTGCTCGCCATCTTGATCCAGCAAGACGGACGAAGTAGTAGATGAGTTCACCAACATTCGGTCACCAACATACATAACTCATATAATACTATATCGTCAACGAGCATTAAGCGTGCGGACCCTACGGGTTCGAGAACTATGTAGACATGACCGAGAGACCTCTCCGGTCAATAACCAATAGCAGGACCTAGATTCCCATATTGGCTCCTACATATTCTATGAAGATCTTTATCGGTCGAACCTTATGACAACATACGTTATTCCCTTTGTCATCGGTATATTACTTGCCCGAGATTCGATTGTCGGTATCTTCATACCTAGTTCAATCTCGTTTCGGCAAGTCTCTTTACTCGTTCCATAATGCATCATACCGCAACTAACTCATCATTCACTTTGCTTGCAAGGCTTCTTATGATGTGCAATACCGAGAGGGCCTAGAGATACCTCTCCGATACTTAGAGTGACAAATCCTAATCTTGATATATGCCAACCCAACAAACACCTTTGGAGATACCTGTAGAGCATCTTTATAATCACCCAGTTACGTTGTGACGTTTGATAGCACACAAGGCATTCCTCTGCTATCCGGGAGTTGTATAATCTCACAGTCGGAGGAATATGTATTTGACATGAAGAAAGCAATAGCAAGAAAATTGAACGATCATTATGCTAAGCTAACAGATGGGTCTTGTCAATCACGTCATTCTCTAATGATGTGATCCCATTCATCAAATGACAACACATGTCCATGGTTAGGAAAATAACCATCTTTGATAACGAGCTAGTCTAGTAGAGGCTTACTAGGGACACGGTGTTTTGTCTATGTATCCACACATGTATCAAGTTTTCGGTTAATACAATTCTAGCATGAATAATAAACATTTATCATGAATAAGGAAATATAAAATAAAAACTTTTTTATTCCCTCTAGGGCATATTTCCTTCAGTCTCCCACTTGCACTAGAGTCAGTAATCTAGATTACATTGCAATGTTTCTAACACCTATGGGGTCTTGGTGTTGATCATGTTTTGCTCGTGGAAGTGGCTTAGTCAATGGGTCTGCTATATTCAGACCCGTATGTATTTTGCAAGTGTCTATGTCTCCCTTCTTGACTAGATCACGGATGGAGTTGAAGCGTCTCTTGATGTGTTTGGTCTTTTTGTGAAATCTGGATTCCTTCGCTAAGGCAATTGCTCCAGTATTGTCACAAAAGATTTTCATTGGACCCAATGCACTAGGTATTACACATAGATCAGATATGAACTCCTTCATCCAGGCTCCTTCATTTGCTGCTTCCGAAGCAGCTATGTACTCCGCTTCACACATAGATCCTGCCACGACGCTTTGCTTGGAACTGCACCAACTGATAGCTCCACCATTGAAAATAAATATGTATCCGGTGTGTGACTTAGAGTCATCCGGATCAGTGTCAAAACTAGCATCGACGTAACCATTTACGACGAGCTCTTTGTCACCTACATAAACGAGATACATATCCTTAGTACTTTTCAGGTACTTCAGAATGTTCTTGACTGCTGTAAAGTGATCCACTCCTGGATTACTTGGTACCTCCCTACTAAACTTATAGCAAGGCACCCATCAGGTCTGGTACACAACATAGCATACATGATAGAACCTATGGCTGAGGCATAGGGAATGACTTCCATTTTCTCTCTATATTCTGTAGTGGTTGGGCATTGAGTCTGACTCAACTTCACACCCTATAACACAAGCAAGAACCCTTTATTTGACTGATCCATTTTGAACTCTTCAAAACTTTATCAAGGTATGTGCTTTGTGAAAGTCCTATTAAGCGTCTTGATCTATCTCTATAGATCATGATGCCTAATATATAAGCAGCTTCACTGAGGTCTTTTATAGAAAAACTTTTATTCGAATATCCTTTTATGCTATCTAGAAATTCTATATCATTTCCAATCAACAATATGTCATCCACATATAATATTAGAAATGCTACAGAGCTCCCACTCACTTTCTTGTAAATACAGGCTTCTCCAAAAGTCTGTATAAAGCCATATGCTTTGATCACCTCATCAAAGCGTATATTCCAACTCCGAGATGCTTGCACCAGTCCATAAATGGATCGCTGGAGCTTGCACACTTTGTTAGCACCTTTAGGATCAACAAAACCTTCTCGTTGCATCATATACAACTCTTCTTTAAGAAATCCATTAAGGAATGCAATTTTGAGGTCCATTTGCCAGATTTCATAACCATAAAATGCGGCAATTGCTAACATGATGAAGACAGACTTAAGCATTGCTATGGGTGAGAAAGTCTCATCGTAGTCAACTCCTTGAACTTGTCGAAAACCTTTCACGACAAGTTGAGCTTTATAGACAGTAACATTACCACCAGCGTCAGTCTTATTCTTGAAGATCCATTTTTTTCTCTATGGGTCGCCGATCTTCGGGCAAATCCTATCTCAGATTTCATGGCCTCAACCCATTTATCGGAATCTGGGCTCATCATAGCTTCTTCATAGTTCGTAGGTTCGTCATGGTCAAGTAACATGACTTCCAGAACAGGATTGACGTACCACTCCACTGCGGATCGTGCTCTGGTTGACCTACGAGGTTTAGTAGTAACTTGATCGGAAGGTTCATGATCATCATCATTAGCTTCCTCTCTAGTTGGTGTAGGCATCACGGGAACAGATTTCTCGGATGAGATCCTTTCCAAATTGAGAGAAGGTACAATTACCTCATCAAGCTCTACTTTCCTCCCACTCACTTTCAAGAGAAACTCTCTCTAGAAAGGTTCCATTCTTGGCAACAAAGATCTTGCCTTCAGATCTGTGGTAGAAGGTGTACCCAATTGTTTCCTTAGGGTATCCTATGAAGACACACTTTTTTTAATTTGGGTTTGCTTATCAGGCTGAAGCCTTTTGACATAAGCATCGCATCGCCAAACTTTAAAAAACGATAGCTTAGGTTTATTGCCAAACCACAGTTCATACGATGTCGTCTCAACGGATTTTGACGGTGCCCTATTTAACGTGAATGCAGTTGTCTCTAATGCACAACCCCAAAACGATAGTGGTAAATCGTTAAGAGACATCATAGATCACACCATATCTAATAAAGTACGGTTACGACGTTCGGACACACCATTACGCTGTGGTGTTCCAGGTGGCGTGAGTTGTGGAACTATTCCACATTGTTTTAAATGAAGGCCAAACTCGTAACTCAAATATTCACCTCCGCGCTCAAACCGTAGAAACTTTTTTTTCTTGTTATGATGATTCTCCACTTCACTCTAAAATTCTTTGAACTTTTCAAATGTTTAAAACTTGTGTTTCATTAAGTAGATATACCCATATCTGCTCAAATCATCTGTGAAGGTCAGAAAATAACGATGTCCGCCACGAGCCTAAACACTCATCGGACCGCAAACATCAGTATGTATTATTTCCAATAAGTCATTGGCTCGCTCCATTTTTCCGGAGAACGAAGTTTTAGTCATCTTGCCCATGAGGCATGGTTCGCAAGTATCGAATGATTCATAATCAAGTGATTCCAAAAGTCTATCTGCATGGAGTTTCATCATGCGCTTTACACCAATATGACCTAAATGGTAGTGCCATAAATATGTTGCACTATCATTATCAACATTGCATCTTTTGGCATCAATATTATGAATATGAGTATCACCACAATCGAGAGTCAACAGAAATAGACCACTCTTCAAGGGTGCATGACAATAAAAGATATTACTCATATAAATAGAACAACCATTATTCTCTGATTTAAATGAATAACCATCTCACACTAAATAAGATCCAGATATAATGTTCATGCTCAACGCTGGCACAAAATAACAATTATTCAGGTCTTAAACTAATCCTGAAGGTAGATGTAGAGGTAGCATGCCAACGACGATCACATCAACCTTGGAAACATTCTCGACGTGCATCGTCACCTCGTCCTTAGCCAATCTTCTTTTAACCGTAGTCCATGTTTCGAGTTACAAATATGAGCAACTGAATTGGTATCAAATACCAAGGCACTACTACGAGCATTAGTGAGGTACACATCAATAACATGTATATCAAATATACCTTTGTTCACTTTGCCATCCTTCTTATCCGCCAAATACTTGGGTCAATTCCGCTTCTAGTGACCAGTCCCTTTGCAGTAGAAGCACTTAGTTTCAAGCTTGGGTCTAGCTCTGGGCTTCTTCCCAGGAGTGGCAACTTGCTTGCCATTCTTCTTGAAGTTCCCCTTCTTTCCCTTGCCATTTTTCTTGAAACTAGTGGTCTTGTTAACCATCAACACTTGATGCTCCTTCTTGATTTCTACATCCATAGCTTTGAGCATTGCAAAGAGCTCAGGAATAGTCTTTTCCATCCCTTGCATATTATAGTTCATCACAAAGCCTTTGTAGCTTGGTGGCAGTGATTGGAGAACTCTGTCAATGACTCAATCATCTGGAAGATTAACTCCCAGCTGAGTCAAGTGATTATGATATCCAGACATTTTGAGGATGTGTTCACTGACAAAACCGTTCTCCTCCATCTTGCAGCTATAGAACTTGTTGGAGACTTCATATCTCTCAACTCGGGCATTTGCTTGAAATATTAACTTCAACTCCTGGAACATCTCATATGGTCCATGACGTTCAAAACGTCTTTGAAGACCCGATTCTAAGCCGTAAATCATGGCACACTGAACTATCGAGTAGTCGTTAGATCGAGCTTGCCAGACGTTCATAACATCAGCATCTGCTCCTGCAGCAGGCCTTTCACCTAGCGATGCATCAAGGACATAATTCTTCTGTGCAGCAATGAGGATAATCCTCAAGTTATGGACCCAGTACGTGTAGTTGCTACCATCATATTTCAACTTAGCTTTCTCTAGGAATGCATTAAAAATCAAAGGAATGGTAGCATGGGTCATTGATCTACAATATAGATATGCAAAAACTATCAGGACTAAGTTCATGATAAATTAAGTTCAATTAATCATATTACTTAAGAACTCCCACTTAGATAGACTTCCCTCAAGTCATCTAAATGATACGTGATCCAGATCAACTAAACCATGTCCGGTCATCACGTGAGATGGAGTAGTCTTCAATGGTGAACATCTCTATGTTGATCATATCTACTATATGATTCACGTTCAACCTTTCGGTCTGCAGTGTTCCGAGGCCATGTCTGTACATGCTAGGCTCGTCAAGTTTAACCCGAGTATTCCGCATGTGCAAAACTTTCTTGCTCCCATTGTATGTGAATGTAGAGCCTATCACACCCGATCATCATGTGGTGTCTCAGCACGAAGAACTATCACAATGGTGCATACTCGGGGAGAACACTTATACCTTGAAATTTAGTTAAGGGATCATCTTATAATGCTACCACCGTACTAAGCAATATAAGATGCATAAAGATAAACATGCAATCAAAATATGTGACATGATATGGCCATCATCATCTTGTGCTTTTGATCTCCATCTCCAAAGCAACGTCATTATCTCCATTGTCACCGGCTTGACACCTTGATCTCCATCATAGCATCGTGGTCGTCTCGCCAACTATTGCTTCTACAACTATCGCTACCGCTTAGTGATAAAGTAAAGAAATACATGGCGTTTGCATTTCATACAATAAAGTGACAACCATAAGGCTCCTGCCAGTTGCCGATAACTTTTACAAAGCATGATCATCTCCTACAACAACGTATATCACATCGCTTCATCCCACAATACCGTCGAATCAAAATAAGACATTGGTGGTAAGCAATATGACGATCACCGCCCACAACTCTTTGTGTTCTACTCGTGCATATCATCGACGCATAGACCTGGATCGGATGCCATTGTTGGGGAACGTAGCATGCAATATAAAAAATTCCTACACTCACGCAAGATGTATATAGGAGATGCATAGAAACGAGAGGGGGAGAGCATCTTCATACCCTTGAAGATCTCTAAGCGGAAGCGTTTTATCAACGCGGTTGGTGTAGTCGTACACCTTCACAACCTGTCCCGATCAAGTACCAAACGTACGACACCTCCGCGTTCATCATACGTTCAACTCGATGACGTCGTTGCCTTCTTGATCCAGCAAGACGGGCGAAGTAGTAGATGAGTTCGGCAGCACGACAGCATGGTGATGGAGTTGGTGAAGAACAATCTCTGCATGGCTTCGCCTAAGCAGTATGGAAAATATGACGAAGGACAAACTAGAGGGGACAGGGTTGCCGACACACAGCTTGGTGATTCTTGATGTGTCTTTGGTGCTAGCCGTGCCCCTCTATTTATACGTTGAGCCTTGGGGTATAAACTTGAAGCAAAAGCCTCCTCAAAGTCGGTTTTGCCCGAAAGGCAACAGTACCACTCGGATTCCAGGACCAAAAGCCACAATCCTTGCCCAGTCACCATGGACCTCGGCATCTGGCCCAGGGCCAGACGCCATGGTCTCCAGCGTTTGGCCTTTGACCTCCGCAAAACTTTCTTTTGCGTCGACCTATAGCCCCATGGGCCTGACCCCTTGGCCTAACTGAGGGAGTCCTAGATAAGGGGGTATCCGGACAGCCGGACTATGTACTTTGGCCAGACTATTGGATTACGAAGATACAAGATAGAAGACTTCGTCCCATGTCCGGATGGGACTCTCCTTGGTGTGGACGGCAAGCTTGGCGATTCGGATGTAGATCTCCTTATCTATAAACCGACCCTGTGTAACCCTAGCCCCCTCTAGTGTCTATATAAACCAGAGGGTTTAGTCCGTAGGACACAACAACAACAACAACAATCATACCATAGGCTAGCTTCTAGGGTTTAGCCTCTCTGATCTCGTGGTAGATCAACTCTTGTAATACTCATATCATCAAGATCAATCAAGCAGGAAGTAGGGTATTACCTCCATCGAGAGGGCCCGAACCTGGGTAAACATCATGTCCCCCGCCTCCTGTTACCATTAGTCTTAGACGCACAGTTCGGGACCCCCTACCCGAGATCCACCGGTTTTGACACCGACATTGGTGCTTTCATTGAGAGTTCCTCTGCATCATCGCTATAAGGCTCGATGGCTTCTCCAACCTTCAACAATGCCGTCCTGGGTGAGACTTCTTTTCCCGGACAGATCTTCATGTTCGGCGGCTTCGCACTGTGGGCCAACTCGCTTGGCCATCTGGAGCAGATCGATAGCTACGCCCTGGGCCATCAGATCAGGTTTGGAAACCTAAACTACACCGCCAACATCCGTGGAGACTTGATCTTCGACGGATTCGGGCCCATGTCAGGAACGCCGAACAATCATGACATGCATGACCTAGATCTGCAGTCGGACAGTATTCAGAACATCGCACCTGCTATAGCTCCGGACTTTGTTCTAGAGCATGTCGTGCCTTCCGAGGACGGGTGGATGGACCCCGCCCCGAAGGCCGCACACTCATCAGCGTTGAAGCCGAACACAGACTCCTCTCCTCAGGAAATCTGTACCTCCAGACCCTCGGACTCATCTCCGGTTGTATGTTCCGGACCGCGCGCACCCGTGCCCATCGAATCTAACTGGGCTCTAGTCATGGAGTTCGCCGCCGCGGATATCTTTCAGCACTCACCCTTCGGAGACGTGCTGAATTCATTAAGGTCTCTCTCTTTGTTAGGAGACTCCTGGCCGAACCATGTCCGGTTCTAGTGGGAAGCCAGCGATGAAGAATTTCGTTACCCACCCACCACCCACTTAATAGCCACGGTCGATGACTTGACCGACGTGCTTAACCTCAACTCCGAAGACATCGACGGTTTAGACGATGATGTGGGAGAAGAACAGGAACCACCGCCCACAGGGCGCTGGACTGCCACCTCTTCATATGATATATATATGGTGGATACTCCCAAAGAAACCAATGGCAATGAGGCAACGGGAGATAACCCCTTGGGGAACAAAGCAAAACATGGGCGTCATCGGCGCCGCTCCAAGCCTCGCCACAATAGTACCGGCACTGGAGAAGAAAATCCACATGGTGCCGAAGAGGAATACGATCCTGATCAACCCACCTTCGAGCAAGCCGAACAGGAACACCTGCAGGCTAGCCCAGACGAACAGGCAACGGACGGATACTTGGAGGACGATAACTATATGCCTCCCTCCGAAGATGAGGTGAGCCTCGGTGACGACGAATTCGGCGTACCAGAGGATCCCATAGAGCAGGAGCCCTTCAAGCGCAGGCTTATAGCCACTGCAAGAAGCCTGAAAAAGAAGCAGCAACAACTCCAAGCTGACCAAGATCTGCTTGCAAACAGATGGACCGAAGTCCCGGCGGCCGAGGAATACGGACTCGAACCCCCGAGCAGGGGATACCCAAAGCACAAACCGCTAGAAGAAGAGGCCGATGAGCCTGAACTTCCAGCACAAGATGAGGCTGACCGGACACCACGTGGCCGGGATAAAACGGCATATCAGGCCGGACACCAGCCCGCACCCTCACGCCGGTTCACTACGGCCCGGGGCAATACGCAGGACCTGCGAGACATATTGGAAAACAACGCAGGACAACCAAGATCGATCTACGGATCACGAGGGCGCGCCACAGCTCACGGCACCGATCGTCACGCCGGATACAGTACTGATAAATCCGGTCGGGCCGAACATTACCGACCAGACCTAATCGGACTACGCCACGACATAGCCCGGCACAGAGGCGCCGCACGCCCCCTCTGCTTCACTGATGAAGTAATGGAAGATGAATTCCCAGAAGGGTTTAAACCCGTCAACATCGAGTCATACGATGGCACAACAGACCCCGCGGTGTGGATCGAGGATTTTCTTCTCCACATTCACATGGCCCGCGGTGATGACCTACATGCCATCAAATATCTCCCACTCAAGCTTAAAGGGCCAGCCAGACACTGGCTGAATAGCCTGCCAGCAAACTCCATTGGCAGTTGGGAAAATCTCGAGGACGCATTCCTCGATAACTTCCAGGGCACCTACGTGCGACCACCGGATGCTGACGACCTAAGTCACATTACCCAACAGCCCGGAGAGTCAGCCAGGAAATTCTGGATTCGGTTCCTAACTAAAAAGAACCAAATTGTCGACTATCCGGACGCTGAGGCCCTAGTAGCCTTCAAGCATAATATCCGTGATGAGTGGCTTGCCCGACACCTCGGCCAAGAAAAACCGAAGACCATGGCAGCACTCACGACACTAATGACCCACTTTTGCGCGGGTGAGGACAGTTGGCTGACTCGCAGCAATACCGCGCCAGGAAACCCTGGCACTTTAGATATCCGTGATAGTAACGGAAAGCCATGGCGTAACAGACACAAGCGTCGAAACAATGGCGGCAATGCTGAGGATACGACAGTCAATGCCGGATTCAGCAACTCCAAATCAGGTCAGCGGAAGAAGCCTTTCAAAAGAAATAATTCGGGATCGTCCAGTCTGGACCGCATACTCGACCGCTCGTGCCAGATTCACGGTACCCCCGATAAACCAGCCAATCACACTAACAGAGATTGCTGGGTGTTCAAACAGGCCGGCAAGATAAATGCCGAGAACAAGGACAAGGGGCTGCACATCGATGATGACGAGGAGCCCCGGCATCCGAACACCGGAGGACAGAAGAATTTTCCTCCCCAGGTAAAAACGGTGAACATGATCTATGCCACTCATATCCCCAAATGGGAGCGAAAGCGTGCACTCACGGACGTCTACGCGATGGAGCCCGTCGCCCCAAAATTCAACCCATGGTCATCCTGCCCGATCACCTTTGATGGTAGGGACCATCCCACCAGGATCCGTCACGACGGCTCAGCCGCATTGGTCCTTGACCCAATCATCGACGGATTCCACCTCACGCGAGTTATCATGGACGGTGGCAGCAGCCTGAACCTGCTTTATCAGGACACAGTGCGCAAAATGGGTATCGATCCGTCACGGATCAAACCCACAAAAACTACCTTCAAAGGTGTAATTCCAGGGGTAGAGGCCCGCTGCACGGGCTCAGTAACACTGGAAGTGGTCTTCGGGTCTCTGGATAACTTCCAAAGCGGGGAGTTAATCTTTGATATCGTCCCTTTCCGTAGTGGCTACCATGCGTTACTTGGACGAACCGCGTTTGCTCGATTCAATGCGGTACCACACTATGCATACCTCAAGCTCAAAATGCCAGGACCTCACGGGGTCATAACAGTTAATGGAAATACAGACCGCTCCCTCCGTACAAAAGAGCACACTGCAGCCCTCGCGGCGGAAGTACAAAGCAGCCTCCTCCGACAAACAACCAATCCGGCAAACCCGAACACCATCAAGCGAGTCCAGAGCACCCCGCAACAGGACCGTCAGGCATGCTAGGAGCTCGATTAGCAATCCGGCCTCCACCCCAGCACCATTCAGGCGGTGTTCATGCCATGCGTACATAAATACATGCTCAAGATACCATGGGCATAGGTGGAGGCGAGACGACAATGCGGCCGGAGTGCGGTTCATCCGCCATGCGGCCCGCATACCATTTTTTTTCTTTTTTCTTTTTTCTTTTTTCAGGACCCCACTTTCGGGCAGCCCTTTCAGAGAGATCGGATAAGCGGACTCATTACAGAGGGGACACCAAGGAGGCAAAAGGCTTTGCACACAAGGGAATACTCAGGTGGTCTTCTTCAATGATCGTTATACCTGTTCTTACATACCCACATGTAGCCTGCCCTTGGATAGGACATGTGAAACAGTCCTATTTCTTTCTACTCAATGCATTAATTGTATACCTACGTCTTGCCGCATTTTCCAAATAAATTGGAAGCAGTATACATCGTCAGCTTTTTATTACTATCTCCATATTTTCTGTTGAATACTTATTCAATATTGCATCCGTACATTTTGGTATGCTCAGTTTGCCAGGGGCTTCGCATGTAACCCCATAATATGGCAAGAAAAGTCCGAACACTTTCGACAGTGCGGCACCCCGAACTTATAGAATTATATGCATCAGCTCTGAATCATGTCTTGGGTCAATAGTTGGGTTAGCCCGACTCCCTTGTTTTGGTACCTTATGTTCCGTTATATCGGCTAAGGTAGCACAGGGAGAACTACTGCGATTGTGTCCCGGTTCTTCCGGACGAGCACCTCAGTAGAGAAAGCCAAAAACTGACCATCGTGAAGTGGCGAGAGCTGGTCGCTATTCCCGAGGTACTAAATCCCTACAGATTTTTTTCCGCTTAAGGCGAGGAATTGGCCTTGCCCGATTTAGGCGTGTATAACGCCCCAGTTCGGCCTTCTGAATACTAGGGGCTTTGCCGAAATTTAAAATTATAGACTTCTATGGCCAAGTGAGAGTTATAAAGCCGAATAGTCTAATTGCCTCGTTCGCTGCGCTAAACACCTCCTTAAAGGACCAAGAATTTGGAAAAAGAGTGTTTGGGTTTTCCACGAACACCCCAGTACTAGTTACAAGGGGGCGGAAGCCGACGACTGGCCTACTTTCAGATTTTGATAAACGGCCACAGAGAAGGTAATATTTTAAATCAAACAAAGCGTTATATAGTGCAACCAAACTTGTCCTTATATTACACAGACGACATGAGTACATTTACTCGAAAATTATGTTCTTAGGACATTCATTTGCCACAAGACGAGCGCCTTTCATAATGCCATCATTATATTTTTCGGGGTAGCGATGTTCCTTGCCCTTCGGGGGTCCATCCTTCACGAGCTTCTCAGCATCCAGTTAGGCCCAATGCATCTTCGCGCGGGCAAGGGCCCGTCAGGCACCCTCAATACATATGGATTGCTTGATAACTTCTAGCCGTGGACAGGCATGCACCATCTGCTTCACCAGGCCAAAGTAGTTGCCGGGCAGGGGATCGCCAGGCCACATCCGTACTATGAGGTCCTTCATGGCCTGTTCGGCCGCATTGTGGAGTTCGACCAGCTGCTTCAGTTGGTCACTTAGTGGCATCGAGTGTTCGGCCCCAGTATATCGGGACCAGAACAACTTCTCCGTGGATCTCCCCTCTTCAGCGTGATAGAACTCCGCGGCATCTGAAATGTTGTGTGGCAGATCTACGAATGCCCCTGGAGAGCTCCGGATTCGTGTAAGTAAAAGAAATGACTCCTCCACATGCTTGCTTTGCATAAAGAATGCCTTACCCTCCGCTATCTTCTTGGCCGCCTGGATTTCCTGGAGGGCCTTTTTAGCCTCGGCCTTGGCGTTGGCCGCGCTCTGGAGGACCTTCGCAAGCTCCGACGCTTGCGTCTTGTAGTCACGCTCCAGGGAGTCGAACTTCTTGCCGAGCTCCTGGAGCTCTTGTTGTACCTCTCCCACCCAAGCACCTTGCTTCTCGCGCTCGGTGCACTCCGTATCCGCCTTGTCTTCGGCTGTAGACATCGCTTCCTTCAGGGCTGCCACTTTGGCCGCGATCCCTATTAAAAGCCATGATGCTTTTGGTTAGCATCACCAACTTTTTATCCTCTATACGATACATGGACAGGGTTTCACTTACCTTTGTTCTCCTATAGTTGCTTCTTCATGAGGCCGAGCTCTTCTTCGGCCTGCCCCAGTTTGCGCTTGAGTCCGGCAACCTCAGCCGTACGCGCAGCGGCGGTTAGCAGCAGTGCCTGTTTATTCATACAGACAAGTACTATTAGCTTCCTGTGGTTTTTTAGTTGACGCTCCGTTTGGCTTTCCTTTCCGAACACCAACTAGAGTATCAAGGGCTACTGTCTATTGGGTGATACTTCCTCACACTTTTTTACTTACCTCAAAGCCTGTTAGTAGGCTGGTGCATGCTTCGGTCAATCCGCTTTTGGCAAGTCGAACATTCTCAATCACCGTACCCATAAACGTACGGTGTTTATCGTTGATGGAAGCGCCTAGAAGCACTTCCAACAAATTATTCGGTGCCTCTGGCTGGGCGGAGGTCATCGGCATGGCCGGCTCGCCCTCCTTCGCGAGGGACTGCTTAGGAGCCCCGAACCTTTGTAGGCCCCGACACAGTAACCGGCTGGGAGCCAGACTTGCTGTGGCTCCCGTCAGCATAACTGTCGGTGTCAAAACCGGTGGATCTCGGGTAGGGGGTCCCGAACTGTGCGTCTAGGCGGATGGTAACATGAGACAAGGGACATGGTGTTTTTACCCAGGTTCGGGCCCTCTCGATGGAGGTAAAACCCTACTCCTGCTTGATTAATATTGATGATATGGGTAGTACAAGAGTTGATCTACCACGAGATCAGAGAGGCTAAACCCTAGAAGCTAGCCTATGGTATGATTGTTGTTCGTCCTACGGACTAAAACTCTCCGGTTTATATAGACACCGGAGAGGGCTAGGTTTACATAGAGTCGGTTACAATGGGAGGAGATCTTCATATCATATCGCCAAGCTTGCCTTCCACGCCAAGGAAAGTCCTATCCGGACACGGGACGAAGTCTTCAATCTTGTATCTTCATAGTCCGGGAGTCCGGCCAAAGGTCATAGTCCGGCCATCCGGACACCCCCTAATCCAGGACTCCCTCAGTAGCCCCTGAACCAGGCTTCAATGACGACGAGTCCGGCGCGCAAATTGTCTTCGGCATTGCAAGGCGGGTTCCTCCTCCGAATACTTCATAGAAGATGTTGAACACAAGGATAGTGTCCGGCTCTGCAAAATAAGTTCCACATACCACCGTAGAGAGAATAATATCTGCACAAATCTAATCTGCTGACGTATTCCACAGCGTGACATCACGCCACGGCCAAGCCTTTATTCGAATCGTTTTACTGTTCCACCTCAGCGTGTTTAGCGAGGCGGTTTCCTTGGCACGTCTTGTCAAAGCAGAGATCGTGTCCCCTTATTCCGGGATTCTCATCAATACGGGCGTGGGTAACCCAACCGCGCCATTAACCGCGGCGCTTGGGAGATAAGCGAGTTTTATTAGGCTGGCGGGGGCTCATAATTTCGGCCGCCCATATAAGGGGATAAGGATCCACCCTTTCCATTTACGCCTTCTTCCTCCTTTGCTTATCCATCCCTGCGCACTCGAGCTCCAGCGCCCAAGTCCGCACTTCCCACCTCAACCTTCTCCAATCATGTCCGGAGCGGGAGGTAGATGGATGGCCTCCTCCGTCACGGAGGGGCAAATCAAAAAGTTAAGGAAGGCCGGATACTTGTCTGACGACATCGCGCACCGGCTTCCAGATGAGGGGCAACTCATCCCCACCCCTGGGCCCCATGAGAGGGTCGTATTTCTCCCCCATTTCCTCCGCGGACTGGGCTTTCCTCTTCACCCGTTCGTCCGGGGGCTCATGTTCTACTATGGCCTGGACTTCCACGATCTGGCCCCGAACTTCATCCTCAACATCTCGGCGTTTATCGTCGTGTGTGAGGCCTTCCTCCGCATCCAGCCTCACTTTGGCCTATGGCTGAAGATCTTCAGCGTCAAGCCGAAGGTCGTGGGCAGCCGCCAAGCGGAGTGCGGAGGCGCCATGGTGGGCAAGATAGCCAACGTTACATGGCTCGAGGGCGCCTTCGTAGAGACCATCAAAGGGTGGCAATCGGGGTGGTTCTATATCACCGAGCCGCGTGACCCTGAATGGGCAGCGGCCCCCGAATTCCGATCTGGCATCCCCACACGGCTCACATCTTGGAAAGAGACGGGCCTGTCGTGGGGTAATTCGGCAGAAGTGACCGGACTTCAAACCCGCGTCAAAGACCTGATCGACAGGAAGGTTAAACTTGTCACCGTAGTCCAGGTCATGCTCTTCCGCCGGATCCTCCCGTGTCAACGACGGGCTTTCAACTCGTGGGAGTTCGACCCGGCCCAGCACCAGACTCTGTCCCGGATCTTCGACACAAAGCATGAGGATGCCTGGAAGGTGCTATTCAAGAGCTCCGAGGTCTCCCCTCCCATCACCAAGGATCACGGATTCTGCGCGAAGCGTCAAGCCAGCACGGTAAGCTTAATTCTCCCATTACGGGGTATTTGTTTTCCATAGATTTGATTCTATGCGGGATCTAAACTCCCATCCCTTTAACAGGACTGGCAGAAGAAGGCCAGACAGATCAACTGTCCGGCTCCTTTGCCCGAAGACCCATCGGACGCTTGCCTAACGAAGCTGCTGGTCCTGGCACCTCATGTGCTATCGGAGAAGAAGGCCAAGAAGAAGGTCATGGGGACTCGAAAGAGTTCCCGACGCCTGGTGGTGTCGGATTCATCGCCTGACAACCCTAAAGCACCCTCCGCCTCTGAAGACGAGGAGGAGGAAGAAGAAGCCTCCCCCCTCCAACGGGGGGAGGAAAGAAAAGGAAGGCCTCCCCGACTGGGGAGGCCGGAGGGTCCAAGAAGGGGAGGACCCTTCTACTGGACTACGCCTCCGATGCCGAAGACGGCGGGGAGGAATGGCCATCCAGGGTCAAGCCCCTGGCAAAATCGTAAGTATCCGGATACCCGAATAACTTATGGCGCTCCTCTATTGTATGGTACCTTCTGACGCCGAATTCAATCATGCAGTACGCCCAAGGCCCAGCTTGGCGATTCGTCGAGCGGCTCCCTAGATTCGTCGGATGTGAATAGCGCTTCACTTCCGATGGCCTCCTCCCCGCTCCCTGCGGACGACGCCAAGGTGGAGTCCCAAAAGGGACTAGACCAGGAGGAGGTGGTCTTGGAGGCGCCGCAAGGTGACCTCCCGGATTCCAGGCCCAAAGGGGGTAAAACCCCAGAGGTGTCTAAGTCCGGCCGTGGGCCGGACACTGCTCCGGAACCTTTAGTGGTTCCGGAGTCCGGCAGGCGGCGCCTTCATAAGAAAGGCAAGCCTACGACGCCGACAACCTCCGTCCAACCGGAGGCGCCGGACAATTTGCTGGAGGTGCTTAATGGCGCCTCCATCGACGAGGAACACTGCACTGTTATGAGTGCGGTGATTCAGAAGGTTTAGTCCGTCAAGAGCGGGCTGACAGAAGCCTGTACGAGCCTGTTAACAGGCTTTGAGGTATGTATTCAAAACATATAAAAATGTTACCGCATAGCCAGTAGCCCCTGATGCTCAGTGTGGTGTTCGGAAAGAAAAGCCGGACTGAGGATCTAAAAAGATATACGCAGGAGTCTAATTCAAATATGTCAATATGGGTATGCAGGCTGTGCTGCTGACCTCTGCCGCACTGACTGCGGAGGTCGACACATTGAAGCAGAACCTTGAGCGGTCCGAGAACGAGCTCGGCCGTGCCAGGAAGCAGCTCGAGGACAAGGAGGGTATGTAATACCATATGTAAATGTATATAGAAATACCTGGTTGCAAATAATGACAGGACCAACTTGAATGTTGCAGGGGCCACGACCGAGGTGGCGACCCTGAAGGAAGCAGTGTCCAAGGCTGAAAACAGTGCGGCTTTGGAGCGCGCCGAGCGAGAGAAGCAGGAGGCGCGGGTGGCGGAGGTGTGGCAAGAGCTCCAGGCTCTCGTGGAGAAACACGAGAGTTTGGAGCGTGACTCGAAGACTCGAGAGTCCGAGCTCGCCTTGGCTCTTGAGAGTGCCAAAACCGCTAAGGCCGAAGCCCAGAAGGCCCTCCAGGAGATCGAGACGATAAAGAAGATAGCGGCGGGTAAGGCATTCTTTATGCAAAGCAAGAATATAAAAGTAAATTATCTATTACTTACCCGAATCCGGAGCTCTCCAGGAGCGTTCGCCGATCTCCCTTGTAGTGTGTCTGATGCTGCCTCGTTCTACCGAGCCGAGGAGGGGAGCTCGACGGAAAAGGTGTTCTGGTCTCAATATGCTGAGGCGGACATCCGGTGCCCCTGAGCGACCAGCTGAAGCAGCTGGTCGAGCTCCACAAGGTGGCCGAACAGGCCATGAAGGGCCTCATAGTTCAGCTGTGGCCTAGAGAAGCCATGCCTAGGAGCTACTTCAGTCTGGTGCGGCGGCTGGTGGACGCCTGTCCATGGATTGAAGTCATCAACCGCTCCGTCTGTATTGAAGGTGCCCGTCGGGCCCTTGCCCGTGCTAAAGTGCACTGGGGCAGGATGGACGTCGAGAAGCTTGTGACGGACGCGCCACCGCCGGGCAAGGAGTATCGCAAGCCCGAGATGTATTATGAGGGCGTCCTGAAGGGTGCCCGCCTTATAGCGGGTGAATGCTCCAAAGATGTAATTTTTGAGTAGACTCGCATCTGTTATCCTGTACGCTGAAAACTTTGTTCATATGCGCTAAGCAACGCTTGTTAATTTAAAATATTACCTTCTGTGCGGCCGTTTATCAAATCTGAGAGATGCAAGTCGTCGGCTTCTACCCCCATGCCACGAGTGCTGGGGTGTTCGGGATAAACCTGAGCGCTCTTGTTCCCATTCTTGGGTCCATCTAGGGAGGCGCTCAGCACAACGAACAAGGCCATCGGACTTATAATGCTTTATCACTCTCACTTAGCCATAGAATTCTATAATTTTAAATTTCGGCGAAGCCCCTAGTATTCGGAAGACCGAGTTCGGGGCGCTATCCACGCCTAGGCCAGATAAATCCGGCTCCTCGCTCTAAGCGGCATAAGTCTTTAGGGACTCGAAAAACCTCGCGAACAGCGACCGGTCTCTCGCACTATCATGACGGTCAGTTTTAGCTTTCTCTACTGAGGTGTTAACCCAGCTCAACTGGGGCACAATCGCAGTAGTTCTCCCAGCGCTACCTTAGCCAACATTGCGGAACGTAAGGTACCAAAACATGGGAGCCGGGCAAACCCAACTATTGACCCAAGACATGATTCGGAGCCGATGCATATAGTGCTATAAGTTCGGGGTGCCGCACTCATGAGTGTTCGGTCTTCTCACACCGTGTTATGGGGTGCTTAAGCCCCTGGTGTATTGGCCGTACCAAAGTGTACGGTTGCATAATGTCATGACTGAACATATTTGTATAAAAATAGATGAATACAATAATAGATAAGAGCTATGTATTGTTTATTAAAAAGGGGCTGCTATGAAAGCAGAACGATACAAATAGTGCGATAAGCAAGAGATGGGATTATTTGACATGTCCCCCTCCAGGGGCAAGCTGCGAGACTTTAAGTAAAACATGTATTTAGCTCGTTATAGAGACCAACTGGAATTTGACGTGGCTTGTTCTCTCCCTGGCTGTTGCATCGTGTGTTCGGCGAGTGTATTGTCGGACAGGCCTTCCCGATATTTTGGTCCTGAAAGTATATATATATATATATATATATATATAAAGGAAATGGCAGAATAGGGAGCCCCTAGTGCGGTTGAGCCGCATTCTGGGCGTGCCGTGGTTGTGCCCCTCCCCTTATGCCCATGGTATTTCCAAAGCGTAATTATGTACGCGTGGTGCCGCTATCGCCATCTGGCGAGGGCTGGGGTTGGGGCCGCACTGCTATGCTTGCTCGGGACATGCCGGCCGGCTTTGTTGTAGGTTACTTCGGGCGCGCTTGACGTTGTCCGGACGTTTAACACCCGGATTGGAGAATTGCCTTGAGAGGCTACTTTGTACTTCCGTCGCCAGGGCCGCCGTGTGCTCCTCCGTTCGGAGAGAGCGTTCGGTGTTTCCATTTACCGTAATGACTCCACGAGGGCCTGGCATCTTGAGCTTGAGATATGCGTAGTGCAGCACCGCATTGAATTTTGTGAATGCGGTTCATCCGAGTAGGGCATGATACCACTGTGGAGTGGGACTATGTCAAAGATTAACTCTTCGCTTCGGAAATTATCCGGGGATCCGAAGACCACTTCGAGTGTAACCGAGCCTGTACAGCTGGCTTCTACACCTGGTATGACGCCTTTAAAGGTTGTCTTTGTGGGTTTAATCCTTGAGGGATCTATACCCATTTTTCGCACTGTATCCTGATAAAGCAGGTTCAGGCTGCTGCCGCCGTCCATGAGGACTCTAGTGAGGTGAAATCCGTCAATGATTGGGTCTAGGACCAATGCGGCGAATCCGCCGTGACGGATGCTAGTGGGGTGGTCCCTTCGATCAAAAGTGATCGGGCAGGAGGACCATGGGTTGAACTTTGGGGCGACTGGCTCCAACACATAGACGTCCTTGAGAGCATGCTTCCGCTCCCTTTTGGGGATATGGGTTGCGTATATCATGTTCACCGTCCGCACTTGCGGGGGGAAGCCCTTCTGTCCTCTGTTGTTCGGCGGCCGGGGCTCCTCCTCGTCATTGCTATGCAGCCCCTTGTCTCTGGTTTCGGCACTTAACTTGCCTGCCTGCTTGAACACCCAACAATCCCTGTTGGTGTGGTTGGCTGGTTGTTCGGGGGTGCCGTGTATCTGGCACGAGCGATCGAGTATCCGGTCTAAACTGGATGGGCCCGGAGGGTTTCTTTTGAATGGCTTCTTCTGCTGACCGGGTTTAGAGCCTCTGAATCCGGCATTAACTGCCGTATCCTCAGTATTGTCGCCGTTAATGCGGTGCTTGTGCTTGTTGCGACGTGACCTGCCATTGTTGTCCTTGGTATCCGAATTGCCAGGGCTCTTGGTTATGTTATTGCTACGAGCTAGCCAGCTGTCTTCTCCCGCGCAAAAGCGGGTCATGAGTGTCGTGAGGGCTGCCATAGATTTCGGCTTTTCCTGTCCTAGGTGCCGGGCAAGCCATTCATCTCGGATGTTGTGCCTGAAGGCTGCAAGGGCCTCAACGTCCGGACAGTCGACTATTTGATTTTTCTTGGTTAGGAACCGTGTCCAGAATTGTCTGGCCGATTCCTCTGGCTGCTGGATTATGTGGCTTAGGTCATCGGCGTCTGGTGGTCGCACATAAGTGCCCTGGAAGTTGTCAAGGAACGCGGATTCCAGGTCCTCCCAGCAACTAATTGACTCTGCTGGCAGGCTGTTAAGCCAATGCCGAGCTGGTCCTTTAAGCTTGAGCGGGAGGTATTTGATGGCGTGTAGATCATCACCACGGGCCATGTGGATATGAAGGAGATAATCCTCGATCCATACCGCGGGATCTGTTGTGCCATCGTATGATTCGATGTTTACGGGTTTAAAACCCTCGGGGATTTGATGATCCATTACTTCGTCTGTGAAGCATAGTGGGTGTGCGGCGCCCCTGTACTGGGCTATATCGCGATGTAGCTCGGATGAGCTTTGTCTGTTGTGTTCGGCCTGGCCGTATTTATCATATCCGGCGTGACGGTTATTGTCACGTGATGTGGGGCGCCCACGCGATCCGTAGATCGATCTTGTTTGCCTTGCCTTATCCTCCGATATGTCTCGCAGGTCTATGGCGCTTCCCCATGCTCTGGTATATTTGGAGCGGCGCCGGGGTGCGGCTTGAGTTGAGGGCCGAAAGGCCTCTCTGTCGCGGCCACGGGGTGGCCGATCGGGTGCATCGTACGCTGGTGATGTAGGTTTAGTTGCTTCCTCCTCTAGTTGGGGTAGAAGCCTGCGCTTTGGGTAGCTCTTGGAGGGGCGTTCGAGTTTATACTCTTCGGCCGCCAGGACTTCAGTCCATCTGTCGGCTAGCAAGTCTTGGTCAGCTCTAAGCTGCTGCTATTTTTTCTTAAGGCTGCTTGCCGTGGCCATAAGCCTGCGTTTGAAACGCTCTTGTTCAACGAGATCCTCTGGCATGACGAATTCGTCGTTGTCGAGGCTTGCCTCGTCTTCGAAGGGAGGCATATAATTGTCGTCCTCGACCTCCCTGTCTGCCGTTTTTTCATGAGGGCTGGCTCCTCCGTCCTCCTGCGCTGAATCCTGCTGGAGGGGGTTGTCTTCGGCACTGTCCGGGGTGTTGTTGTCTCCAGTGCGGGACTCGCCATTTTTGCTTTGGCGGGATTTAGAGCGGCGCCGGTGACGTCGGCGCTTGGGTTGCTTCTTGGAGGGGTCATCCTCCGTTTTTTCATCGCCATCCCCTGCTTTGGGGGTATCCACCATGTATATGTCATATGACGAGGTGGCTTTCCAGTGCCCTATAGGTGTTGGTTCTTGGTCGTCTCCTTCATCGGCGTCCATACCGTCGATGTCTTCGGAGTCGAAGTCGAGCATGTCGGTTAGATCGTCGACAGTGGCTACAAAGTGGGTGGTGGGTGGGTTTCGAATTTCTTCGCCGTCCGCATCCCAACCATGCTGACCATAGTCCGGCCAGGGCTCTCCTGACAAAGAGAGAGACTTTAGTGAATTCAGGATATCGCCAAAGGGTGAGTGCTGAAAGACGTCCACGGCTCTGAACTCCATGATCGGAGCCCAATCGGGTTCGATCGGAAGGGGTGCGGAAGATTCGGAGTCCGGAACGGAGTCCGGCACCTTGGAGTCACAGACCTCGCAAAGGACTAGGATGGTATTCGGCTCTATCGCCATAGATATTGTGGATCCTGGGGCGGCGTCCAACCGTCCATCCCCGACTGGTGCAGTCAGCTCCGAGCTAATGGTCGGAGCGGATACCTGAGCGGCGCTCTGGGCGCTGTACGGCGGCAGAGCTAGATCATGCCCATCGTGACAGTGCGACACGCTCGGCCGTGGCTCGAATCCGTCGAAGATCAAGTCCCCGCGGATGTCGGCCGTGTAGTTTAAGCTTCCAAACCTGACCTGATGGCCAGGGGCGTAGCTTTCGATCTGCTCCAGATGGCCAAGCGAATTGGCCCGCAGTGCGAAGCCGCCGAATACGAAGATCTGTCCAGGGAGAAAAGTCTCACCCTGGACCGCGTCGTGGTTGATGATCGAAGGAGCCATCGGGCCTAAAGGTGACGACACAGAGGAACTCTCAATGAAAGCACCAATGTCAGTGTCAAAACCGGCGGATCTCGGGTAGGGGGTCCCGAACTGTGCGTCTAGGCGGATGGTAACAGGAGACAAGGGACACGATGTTTTTACCCAGGTTCGGGCCCTCTCGATGGAGGTAAAACCCTACTCCTGCTTGATTAATATTGATGATATGGGTAGTACAAGAGTTGATCTACCACGAGATCAGAGAGGCTAAACCCTAGAAGCTAGCCTATGGTATGATTGTTGTTCATCCTACGGACTAAAACTCTTCGGTTTATATAGACACCGGAGAGGGCTAGGGTTACATAGAGTTGGTTACAATGGGAGGAGATCTTCATATCATATCGCCAAGCTTGCCTTCCACGCCAAGGAAAGTCCTATCCGGCATGGGACGAAGTCTTCAATCTTGTATCTTCATAGTCCGGGAGTCCGGCCAAAGGTCATAGTCTGGCCATCCGGACACCCCCTAATCTAGGACTCCCTCAATAACCCATGGGGGTCTCACCCCCCATGTGTCCGGCGCCCGGGATTTGGCCTTGGGGCGTCTCCGGAACCATCGCCTCCCGCTCTGGTATCCTTCGAGACAACACCTCGGTGTCATCCGCAGGTAGCGGGGAGGTGGCCGTCGGGAGTGAATTCATCTCCGACTCGTCCAGAGACTCCCCCGAAGAGGACACCCCGAGAGTGGACCCGACCGGACTTCATACATGTGTTCAGCATCATTACAAACCATGAAGTCAAAGTCGCACGAAAAATATTATAGAATGCGGATACTTACGACCTCGCCCGGGGCTTGTCCCTGGGCAGCCACTCCTCGTCGCTATAGGCAGCGGTTGAGGAGTGTTCGGGAAGGGACGCTTTTCCCTTCTTCGGCGTCCCGGCCTCCCTCGATGGGGAGGCCTTCCTTTTCTTCTCCTCCCTAGTGCGGGGAGGGGGCATTTCTTCATGTTTTCCCCTGTCTTCGGGGGGGGGGGGGATCTTCCTCGTCATCTTCGGATGACGATTCTATCACGGCCTTGCGCCAGAGACCTTTTCTGGTCCCCGCGACCTTCTTTTCGGCCTTTTTCTCCGGCACCTTGTAAGGTGCCGGAACCAACATCTCCGCCAGGAGTGCATCTATTGGGTCCTCAGGCAATGGAGTTGGGCAGTTGATCCGCTCCACCATCTCCACCCAATCTTGTTCAGTCAGCATGTTGACTTAAGAATCCTCCCGCGAAAGTACTAGATAGGAACATCTTGCAACAATCAAAGGACTTACCGGACTGGCGAGGCGCTTTGCGCTGAGCCCACGGAACTTCACCGGTCTTGAACAACACCTTCTAGATTTCTTTGTGCGTTGTGTCGAAGAGCTCTAGCAGCATCTGGTGTTCGGCCGGGTCGAACTCCCACATATCAAATGCCCGCCTTTGACACGGGAGAATCCGGCGAATGAGCATGACCTGGACCACGTTGACAAGCTTGATCTTCTTGTCCCGCATACTTCTGATGCAGGTCTCGAGTCTGGTCAGCTCTGTGGGCTCGCCCCAGGCCAAGCCCTTCTTCTCCCAAGAAGTGAGCCGCATGGGGATTCCGGATCTGAATTTGGGGGCCGCCACCCAGTTGGCGTCACGCGGCTCGGTGATGTAGAACCACCCTGATTGCCACCCATTTACGGTCTCCACCAGGGAGCAGTCAAGCCATGTAATGTTGGGCATCTTGCCGACCATGGCGCCTCCGCACTCCGCCTGTTGGCCGCTCACAATCTTCGGCTTCACGCAGAAGATTTTCAACCACAGGCCGAAGTGAGGCTTGATGCGGAGGAAAGCCTCGCACACGACGATGAACGCCGAGATGTTGAGGATGAAATTCGGGGCCAGATCGTGAAAATCTAGCCCGTAGTAGTACATGAGCCCGCGGACAAATGGGTGGAGTGGAAATCCTAGTCCGCAGACAAAATGAGGGAGAAATACTACTCTCTCCCGAGACTTCGGAGTGGGGGTAATCTGTCCCTCTGCCAGAAGCCTGTGCACGATACTCTCGGCCAGGTATCCGGCCTCCCGAAGCTTGGTGATGTTCTCCTCTGTAACGGAGGAGGCCATCCACTTGCCTCCCGCTCCGGACATGCTGCGGTCCTTTAGAGAAGGCGAGAACTTGGGCGCTGGAGCTCGAGGGTGCGAGAACGGATGAGCAAAGGAGGAAGAAGACGTGGGTGAAAACGGGAGATCTCTGCCCCTTTATAAAGGCAATGTAGAATGTGCGCCTCCCCACTTGCCTCTCGAAAACTCTTATTTTTCCAAGCGCCTCGATTAACGGCGCTGGTTGGATAACCTATACCCGTATTGATGGAGATCCCGTGATAAGGGGACACGATCTCTGCTTTGACAAGACGTGCCAAAGAAACCGCCTCGCGAGGTGTGCAGAAGCAGGTTGTAGAAAACGGTTCGAATAATTACCGACCGTGCTATGATGTCACACTACGAAGGGTTGTCAGCGGATCAGATTCGTGGATTATTATTCTCTCTACGGTGGTATATGGAATTTGTCTTGCAGTGCCGGACACGGTCCTTGTGTTCGGAGCTTATCTTGGAGTATTCGGAGATGGAACCCGCCTCGCAATGCCGAAGACAATCTACGCGCTGGACTCATCGTCATTGAAGCCTGGTTCAGGGGCTACTGAGGGAGTCCTGGATAAGGGGGTATCCGAACAGCCGGACTATGTACTTTGGTCGGACTATTGGACTATGAAGATACAAGATAGAAGACTTCATCCCGTGTCCGGATGGGACTCTCCTTGGCGTGGAAGGCAAGCTTGGCGATTCGGATGTAGATCTCCTTCTCTGTAAACCAACCCTGTGTAACCCTAGCCCCCTCCGTTGTCTATATAAACCAGAGGGTTTAGTCCGTAGGACACAACAACAATGACAACAATCATACCATAGGCTAGCTTCTAGGGTTTAGCCTCTCTGATCTCGTGGTAGATCAACTCTTGTAATACTCATATCATCAAGATCAATCAAGCAGGAAGTAGGGTATTACCTCCATCGAGAGGGCCCGAACCTGGGTAAACATCGTGTCCCCCGCCTCCTGTTACCATTAGGCTTAGACGCACAGTTCGGGACCCCCTACCCGAGATCCGCCGGTTTTGACACCGACACTAACCATATCATCCAATATATGAATCTTTAACTCCGGACCATTTCGAAGCTCCTCGTCATGTCCGTGAGATTCGGGACTCCGAACAACATTCGGTCACCAACATACATAACTCATATAATAATATATTGTCAATGAATGTTAAGCGTGCGGACCTATGGGTTCAAGAACTATGTAGGCATGACCGAGACACCTCTCCGTCAATAACCAATAGCGGGACCTGGATGCCCATATTGGCTCCTACATATTCTATGAAGATCTTTATCGGTAGTACCTTATGTCAACATACGTTATTCCCTTTGTCATCGGTATGTTACTTGCCCGAGATTCGATCGTCAGTATCTTCATACCTAGTTCAATCTCGTTACCGGCAAGTCTCTTTAATCGTTCTGTAATGCATCATCTCGCAACTAACTCATTAGTCACTTTGCTTGCAAGGCTTCTTATGATCTGCATTACCGAGGGGGCCCGGAGATACCTCTCCGATACTCAAAGTGACAAATCCTAATCTTGATCTATGCCAACCCAACAAACACCTTTGGAGATACCTGTAGAGCATCTTTATAATCACCCAGTTACATTATGATGTTTGATACCACACAAGGCATTCCTCCGGTATCCATGAGTTGCATAATCTCATAGTCGGAGGAATATGTATTTGACATGAAGAAAGCAATAGCAATAAAACTGAATGATCATTATGCTAAGCTAATGGATGGGTCTTGTCCATCACATCATTCTCTAATGATGTGACCCCGTTCATCAAATGACAACACATGTCTATGGTTAGGAAACTTAACCATCTTTGATTAACGAGCTAGTCTAGTAGAGGTTTATTAGGGACACGGTGTTTTGTCTATGTATCCACACATGTATCAAGTTTTCGGTTAATAGAATTCTAGCATGAATAATAAACATTTATCATGAATAAGGAAATATAAAATAACAACTTTATTATTGCCTCTAGGGCATATTTCCTTCAGAATCATGTTAGCAATTACCACATTTTTATGAAATCTGGCAAATGGACATCAAAACTGCATTCCTTAATGGATTTTTAAGAGTTGTATATGATGCAACCAGAAGGTTTTGTCGATCCTAAAGGTGCTAACAAAGAGTCAAGCTCCAGCGATCCATCTATGGACTTGTGCAAGCATCTCGGAGTTGGAATATACGATTTGATGAGGTGATCAAAGCATATGGTTTTATACAGACTTAAAGTGAAGCCTGTATTTACAAGAAAGTGAGTGGGAGTGATAACCCACAAGTGTAGGGGATCGCAACAGCTTTCGAGGGTGAAGTATAACCCAAATTTATTGATTCGACACAAGGGGAGCCAAAGAATATTCTTGAGTATTAGCAGCTGAGTTGTCAATTCAACCACACCTAGATAACTTAGTATCTTCAACAAGGTATTTAGTAGCAAAGTAGTATGATAATAAAGGTAACGGTAGCAAAAGTAAAGATAAATGTTTTTGGGTTTTTGTAGTAGTTGTAACAGTAGCAACGGAAAAGTAAATAAGCGGAGAACAATGTATGAAAATCTCGTAGGCAATGGATCAGTGATGGATAATTATGCCAGATGCGATTCCTCATGTAATAGCTATAACATAGGGTGACACAGAACTAGCTCCAGTTCATCAATGTAATGTAGGCATGTATTCCGTAAATAGTTATACGTGCTTATGGAAAAGAACTTGCATGACATCTTTTGTCCTACCCTCCCGTGGCAGCGGGGTCCTAGCGGAAACTAAGGGATATTAAGGCCTCCTTTTAATAGAGAACCGGAACAAAGCATTAGCACATAGTGAATACATGAACTCCTCAAACTACGATCATCACCGAGAAGTATCCCGATTATTGTCACTTCGGGGTTGTCGGATCATAACACATAATAGGTGACTACAGACTTGCAAGATAGGATCAAGAACACACATATATTCATGAAAACATAATAGGTTCAGATCTGAAATCATGGCACTTGGGCCCTAGTGACAAGCCTTAAGCATAACAAAGTCATAGCAACATCAATCTCAGAACATAGTGGATACTAGGGATCAAACCCTAAAAAAACTAACTTGATTACATGGTAAATCTCATCCAACCCATCACCGTCTAGCAAGCCTACGATGGAATTACTCACGCACGGCGGTGAGCATCATGAAATTGGTGATGGAGGATGGTTGATGATGACGACGACGACGAATCCCCCTCTCCGGAGCCCCGAACGGACTCTAGATCAGCCCTCCCGAGAGAGATTAGGGCTTGGCGGCGGCTCTGTGTCATAAAACACGATGAAACTTTCTCTCTGATTTTTTTCTCCGTGAAACAGAATCTATGGAGTTGGAGTTGAGGTCGGTGGAAGTCCAGGGGGCCACGAGATAGGGCGCGCGCCCTACAGGGGGGCGCCCCCCTGTCTCGCGGACAGGCCTTGGGCCCCCTGGTGTATTTCTTTCGCTGAGAAATTCTTATTAATTCCAAAAAGTGCCTCCGTGGATTTTCAGGACATTCTGAGAACTTTTCTTTTCTACACATAAAACAACATCATGGCAGTTCTGTTGAAAACATTGTCAGTCCGGGTTAGTTTCATTCAAATCATGCAAGTTAGAGTCCAAAACAAGGGCAAAAGTGTTTGGAAAAGTAGATACGTTGGAGACGTATCAACTCCCCCAAGCTTAAACCTTTGCTTGTCCTCAAGCAATTCAGTTGATAAACTGAAAGTGATAAAGGAAAACTTTTACAAACTCTGTTTGCTCTTGTTGTTGTAAACATGAAAAGAGAGCATTCAAGTTTCAGCAAATATTATGAACTAACCATACTCACAATAACACTTAGGTCTCACAATTACTCATATCAATAGCATAATCAGCTAGCGAGCCATAATAATAAAACTCGGATGACAACACTTTCTCAAAATAATTATAACATGATATAACAAAATGGTATCTCGCTAGCCCTTTCTGAGACCGCAAAACATAAATGCAGAGCACCTTTAAAGATCAAGGACTAACTAAACATTGTAATTCATGGTAAAAGAGATCTAGTCAAGTCATACCCAAAATAAACCAACAATAATGAATGCAAATGACAGTGTGCTCTCCAGCGGGTGCTTTTAATAAGAAGGGTGATGACTCAACATAAAAGTAAATAGATAGGCCCTTCGCAGAGGGAAGCAGGGATTTGTAGAGGTGCCAGAGCTCGAATTTAAATAGAGATTGAATAACATTTTGAGCGGCATACTTTCACTGTCAACGCAACAACTATGAGATGGCTGTATCTTCCATACTACATGCATTATAGGCAGTTCCCAAATAGAATGGTAAAGGTTTATACTCCCCCAACCACCAACAAGCATCAATCCATGGCTTGTTCGAAACAACGAGTGCCTCCAACTAACAAAAGCCCTGGGGGAGTTTTGTTCAATTATTTGATTTGCTTTGATCTTTTTGGATCATGGGACTGGGCATCCCAGTTACCGGCCCTTTCTCGTGAATGAGGAGCGGAGTCCACTCCTCGTGAGAATAACCCACCTAGCATGGAAGATATAGGCAGCCCTAGTTGTAACATGAGCTGCTCGAGCACACAAAACATAATTTCATTTCAAGGTTTGGAGTTTGGCACATACAAATTTACTTGGAACGGCAGGTAGATACCGCATATAGGAAGGTATAGTGGACTCATATGGAACAACTTTGGGGTTTAAGGAGTTTGGATGCACAAGCAGTATTCCCGCTTAGTACAGGTGAAGGCTAGCAAAAGACTGGGAAGCGACCAACTGAGAGAGCGACAACAGTCATAAACATGCATTAAAATTAATTCACACCGAATACAAGCATGAGTAGGATATAATCCACCATGAACATAAATATCGTGAAGGCTATGTTGATTTGATTCAACTACATGCGTGAACATGTGCCAAGTCGAGTCACTCAATTCATTTAAAGGAGGATACCATCCCATCATACCACATCATAATCATTCTGATAGCATGTTGGCACGCAAGGTAAACCATTTAACTCATAGCTAATCAAGCACGACACAAGCAACTATAATCTCTAAATGTCATTGCAAATATGTTTACTTCATAATAGCCAACTCAGAAACGTTGAACTCATCATATTTACAAAAACAAGAGAGGTCGAGTTCATACCAGCTTTTCTCATCCCAATAAGTCCCATCATATATCGTCATTATTGCCTTTCACTTGCATGACCGAACGATGTGTATAATAATAAGAGTGCACGTGCATTGGACTAAGATGGAATCTGCAAGCATTCAACTCAAAAGAGAAGACAAGTAATATGGGCTCTAAATTAAATAAACAATCATGCATATGAGCCACTAAACATTTTCAATATGGTCTTCTCGACCCCCAAAGGAAAGAAAAGAAAATAAAACTATTTACACGGGAAAGCTCCCAACGAGAAAGAAGAAGAACTAGAAATCTTTTTGGGTTTTCATTTTAATTCCACTACAAGCATGGAAATTAAACTAACTAATTTTTTTGGTTTTTTCTTAAGGTTTATCAAACACACAAGAAGAAAACTAGAAAAAGAAATTTAAACTAGCATGGATAATACAATGAAAGAGTATGAACACCGACAACTAGTGTGTGAACATGAATGTAAAGTCGGTGAGAAATACGTACTCCCCCAAGCTTAGGCTTTTGGCCTAAGTTGGTCTAGAACCAAGGACCGCCTGACTGATATCCATAAGTGAAATCGGGGTTGTACTGAGCTGCAGAGGCAACCGCCTCCTGAGCTGCAGCGTGTTGGCGAGCTGCCTCCACTCCCCTCTCGTATTCAGCTGCTTCCTCCCTGGTGACAACATATCTTCCTTTTGCCTGAAAATCAAAAAGGTAGGGAGCAGGAAGAGTAACAGGGATGACGTTGCGTCTGTCATAGATTAGTCGATAATGGAGGAATTGGTCATTCCTCTCAACAAAATGATGACTAAACATAGCTTCTTTATCCAAATAAACATGAGGTATTATCATATCTCCCTCTCGTGGGGCTATATTAAGATAATTAGCTACACGGGTTGCATAAATTCCTCCAAATAAATCTCCCTTTATACTATTATTCTGCAACCTACGTGCAACTATTGCCCCCAAGTTATAACCTTTATAACCTAACACAACACTCTTGAGGACACACAGATCAGGGACACACATGTGACATGCTTCATCCTTACCATTAATACATCTACCAATGAAGAGAGCAAAATAATGTATAGCAGGAAAATGAATGCTCCCTATGGTAGCTTGTGCTATGTCCCTAGATTCTCCCACAGTAATACTAGCAAGAAAATCTCTAAATTCAGATTTGTGAGGATCATTAATATTACCCCACTGCGGGAGTTTGCAAGCAGTTGTAAAATCCTCTAAATCCATGGTATAAGATGTATCATAAATATCAAATATGACACTAGGAAAATTACGCACACAGTTATATTTAAACCTCCGCACAAAGGAATCAGTCAATTGATAATACTGAGGACACTTATCTTGTAAGAAGTCCTCCAGCTCAGCATTACACACATATGCGTCAAATTCCTCCTTAAAGTCTGCTTCAACCATAAAATTATCGGAAGGCCACTCACAAGCTCGTACATCTGCATCCCTCGGCAATGCAACATCTTGCTCACGTATAGCAATCCTGGGCCCTTTCTTTACCGAGGAACCACCTTGGTACATTCTTCTAAGCATATTTCTTTTTCGGAAATAAATCTGAAATTTTTAGTAACTTCAAGATAAAAGTGCATAAAACTAAACAAGATTGATAGCAACTACTCCTACAAGTGCCTAGAGTCTATATCATGCATTGGAATTGCTTGGGACCTCAAAAATTTAACATGCAAGCTCAAGAACATGGTCACCTATGCAATTTTTTTTGCAATGAATAAAGCACTAAAACAAAAACTAATTGGACCAATGGAGGAGTCACATACCAAGCAACAATCTCCCAAAGCAGTTTTGTGAATGGAGCTTTGAGCCAAGAGATCGAAAATAGCAGCAAAACGAGCTAGAACTCATGCTTGAGCTGGATGGGGATTTTTTTGGGTAGAAGATGAAGTGTGTGGGTGCTGGCATAAGTGGAGGGGGGGCACCAGAGGCCCACGAGACAAGGGGCGCGCCCTATAGGGGGGGAGGGCGCCCTCCACTCTCGTGGCTTGGAGCTTGCCCCTCATGCAGTGATTTCAGTGCCTAAAATCCTCAAATATTCCAGAAAAAATCATACTAAATTTGCAAGGCATTTGGAGCACTTTTATTTTCGGACTATTTTTTAATGCACGGATAATTCAGAAAACAGACGGATAATACTATTTTTTTATTCTAAATAACAGAAAGTAGAAAGAGGGTATAGAAGGTTGTGCCATATAGTTTTATCCATCTCGTGATCATCAAAATAATCCACTAACAAGGTTGATCAAGTCTTGTTAACAAACTCATTCCGAATAACACGGAACTGGAGAAATTTCGAATAACACTAAGTTACCTCAACGGGGATATGAAAATCCCCAACAATAAGAATATCATAATTTTTCTTGCAAGTAGGGAGAGGAAATTCAAAACCTCCAAAAATAATAGTTGGAACTTTTTCAATAGAATTGATGCTATGAACTTGAGATTGTTTCCTCGGAAAGTATATCGTATGCTCATTACCATTAACATGAAAAGTGACATTGCCCTTGTTGCAATCAATAACAACCCCTACAGTATTAAGAAAAGGTCTACCAAGGATAATAGACATACTATCGTCCTCGGGAATATCAAGAATAACAAAGTCCGTTAAGATAGTAACATTTGCAACCACAACAGGCACATCCTCACAAATACCGACACGTATAGGAGTTGATTTATCAGCCATTTGCAAAGATATTTCAGTAGGTGTCAACTTATTCAATTCAAGTCTACGATATAAAGAGAGAGGCATAACACTAACACCGGCCCCAAGATCACATAAAGCAGTTCTAACGTAATTTCTTTTAATGGAGCATGGTATAGTTGGTACCCCGGATCTCCAAGTTTCTTTGGTATTCTACCCTTAAAAGTGTAATTAGCAAGCATGGTGGAAATTTCAGCTTCCGGTATCTTTCTTTTATTTGTAATGATATCCTTCATATACTTAGCATAAGGATTTACTTTCAGCATATCAGTTAAGCGCATACGTAAGAAAATAGGCCTAATCATTTCAGCAAAGCGCTCAAAATCCTCATCATCCTTTGACTTGGATGGTTTAGGAGGAAAGGGCATGGGTTTCTGAACCCAAGGTTCTCTTTCTTTACCGTGCTTCCTAGCAACAAAATCTCTCTTATCGTAACGTTGATTCTTTGATTGTGGGTTATCAAGATCAACAGCAGGTTCAATCTCTACATCATTGTTATTGCTAGGTTGAGCATCAACATGAACATTATCATTAACATTATCACTAGGTTCATGTTCATCACCTGATTGAGTTTCAGCATCAGAAATAGAAATATCATTGGGATTCTCAGGTGTGTATACAGTAGGTTCATTAGAAGCATGCAAAGTTCTATCGTTTTTCTTTTTCTTATTTTTAGAAGAACTAGGTGCCTCTAAATTATTTCTCTGAGAATCTTGCTCGATTCTCTTAGGGTGGCCTTCAGGATACAAAGGTTCCTGAGTCATTCTACCAGTTCTAGTAGCCACTCTAACAGCAAAGTCATTTTTATTATTTAATTCATCAAGCAAATCATTTTGAGCTTTAAGTACTTGCTCAGCTTGAGTAGCAACCATAGAAGCATATTTGCTAATGAGGTGAAGTTCATCTTTAACTCTAGCCAGATTATCACTTACACGTCCTATCTCGAAAGCATTATTCTTTAACTCTCTACTAACATAAGCATTAAAACTTTCTTGAATAGCCATAAAGTCATCAAATTCATCTAAGCATGGGCTATGAAATTTATTAGAGGGGATTTCAACTTTGTCATATCTATAGAGAGAATTTACCTTTACTACCTGTGTAGGGTTATCAAGACAATATGGTTCTTCAACAGGTGGTATATTAAGACCATGTATTTCTTCAATAGCAGGTAAATTCTTAACATCTTCAGCTTTAATACCTTTTTCTTTCATTGATTTCTTTGCCTCTTGCATATCTTCAGGACTGAGAAATAAAACACCTCTCTTCTTCGGAGTGGGTTTAGGAATAGGCTCAGGAATTGGCTCAATTGGTTCAGGAATTGCTTCAGGAATTGGCTCAGGAAGAGTCCAATTATTTTCATTAGTCAACATATTATTCAATAATATTTCAGCTTCGTCGACTGTTCTTTCCCTGAAAACACAACCAGCACAACTATCCAAGTAGTCCTTGGAAGCATCGGTTAGTCAATTATAAAAGATATCAAGTATTTCATTTTTCTTAAGAGGATGATCAGGCAAAGCATTAAGTAACCGGAGAAGCCTCCCCCAAGCTTGTGGGAGACTCTCTTCTTTGATTTGCACAAAATTATATATTTCCCGCAAGGCAGCTTGTTTCTGATGAGCAGGGAAATATTTAGCAGAGAAGTAATAAATCATATCCTCGGGACTACACACACAACCAGGAGCAAGAGAATTATACCAAGTCTTAGCATCACCCTTCAATGAGAACGGAAATATCTTAAGGATATAAAAATAGCGAGACTTCTCATCATTAGTAAAAAGGGTAGCTATATCATTCAACTTGGTAAGATGTGCCACAACAGCTTCAGATTCAAGGCCATAAAAAGGATCAGATTCAACTAAAGTAATAATCTCAGGATCAACAAAGAATTCATAATCCTTATCAGTAACACAAATAGGTGAAGTAGCAAAAGCAGGGTCAGGTTTCATTCTAGCTTAAGAGACTGCTGCTTCCATTTAGCTAATAATTTCTTAAGATCAGATCTATCATTGCAAGCAAAAATTTCCCTAGCAGCTTCTTCATTCATAACATAACCCTTAGGAACAACAGGCAATACATAATCATTAGGAGAACCTTCATCATCACTATCATCAATAATAGCATCTTCAATATTTTCATTCCCCCTAACTCTAGCAAGTTGTTCATCAAGAAATTCACCTAATGGCAAAGTAGTATCACGCACAGAAGTAGTTTCATCATGCATAGCAGAAGTGGCATCATCAATAACATGCGACATATCAGAATTCATAGCAATAGCAGGTTTAGGTATCGCAAGCCTACTAATAACAGAAGGAGAATCTAGTGCAGAGCTAGATGGCAGTTCCTTACCTCCCCTCGTAGTTGAGGGCAAAATCTTGGTTTTAGCGTCTTTCAAGTTCTTCATAGTTATCAACAGATATAAATCCCAAGTGACTCAGAGAATAGAGCTATGCTCCCCGACAACGGCGCCAGAAATTAGTCTTGATAACCTACAAGTGTAGGGGATCGCAATAGCTTTCGAGGGTGAAGTACAACCCAAATTTATTGATTCGACGCAAGGGGAGCCAAAGAATATTCTTGAGTATTAGCAGTTGAGTTGTCAATTCAACCACACCTGGATAACTTAGTATCTGCAGCAAGGTATTTAGTAGCAAAGTAGTGTGATAATAAAGATAACGGTAGCAAAAGTAAAGATAAATGTTTTTGGGTTTTTGTAGTAGTTGTAACAGTAGCAACGGAAAAGTAAATAAGCAGAGAACAATATATGAAAAGCTCGTAGGCAATGGATCAACGATGGATAATTATGCCGGATGTGATTCCTCATGTAATAGCTATAACATAGGGTGACACAGAACTAGCTCCAGTTCATCAATGTAATGTAGGCATGTATTCCGTAAATAGTCATACGTGCTTATGGAAAAGAACTTGCATGACATCTTTTGTCCTACCCTCCCGTGGCAGCGGGGTCCTAGCGGAAACTAAGGGATATTAAGGACTCCTTTTAATAGAGAACCGGAACAAAGCATTAGCACATAGTGAATACATGAACTCCTCAAACTACGATCATCACCGAGAAGTATCCCGATTATTGTCACTTCGGGGTTGTCGGATCATAACACATAATAGGTGACTATAGACTTGCAAGATAGGATCAAGAACACACATATATTCACGAAAACATAATAGGTTCAGATCTGAAATCATGGCACTCGGGCCCTAGTGACAAGCATTAAGCATAGCAAAGTCATAGCAACATCAATCTCAGAACATAATGGATACTAGGGATCAAACCCTAACAAAACTAACTTGATTACATGGTAAATCTCATCCAACCCATCACCGTCCAGCAAGCCTACGATGGAATTACTCATGCACATCGGTGAGCATCATGAAATTGGTGATGGGGGATGGTTGATGATGACGACGGCGACGAATCCCCCTCTCCGGAGCCCCGAACGGACTCCAGATCTGCCCTCCCGAGAGAGATTAGGGCTTGGCGGCGGCTCCGTGTCGTAAAACGCGATGAAACATTCTCTCTATTTTTTTTCTCCGCGAAACGGAATATATGGAGTTGGAGTTGAGGTCGTTGGAAGTCCAGGGGGCCCACGAGATAGGGGGACGCGCCCTATAGGGGGGGGGGCACCCTCCTGTCTCGTGGACAGGCCCTGTGCCCCCTGGTGTATTTCTTTCACCCAGAAATTCTTATTAATTCCAAAAAGTGCCTCTGTGGATTTTCAGGACATTCTGAGAACTTTTCTTTTCTACACATAAAACAACATCATGGCAGTTCTGCTGAAAACAACGTCAGTCCGGGTTAGTTTCATTCAAATCATGCAAGTTAGAGTCCAAAACAAGGGCAAAAGTGTTTGGAAAAGTAGATACGTTGGAGGCGTATCAGGGAGCTATGTAGCATTTCTGATATTATATATGGATGACATATTGCTGATTGGAAATGATATAGAATTTCTGGATAGCATAAAAGGATACTTGAATAAGAATTTTTTTCAATGAAAGGCCTCGGTGAAATTGCTTACATATTGGGCATCAAGATCTATAAAGATAGATCAAGACGCTTGATAAGATTTTCAATGAGTTTATACCTTAGCAAGATTTTGAAGGAGTTCAAAATGGATCGGTCAAATAAGGAGTTCTAGCATATATTGTAAGGTGTGAAGTTGAGTAAGACTCAAAGCCCGACCACGGCAGAAGATAGAGAGAGAATGAAAGTCATTCCCTATGCCTGAGCCATAGGTTCTATAAAGTATGACGTGCTATGTACCAAACATGTTGTGTACCTTGCCATGAGTTTGGCAAGGAGGTACAATTGTGATCCAGGATAGATCACTAGACAACGGTTTAAATCCTTAGAGGACTAAGGAAATATTTCTCGGTTATGGAGGTGATAAAGAGTTCGTCATAAAGATTTACGCCGATGCAAGCTTTTAGACTGATCCAGATGACTCTGAGTCTCAATCTGGATACGTATTGAAAGTGGGAGTAATTAGCTAGAGTAGCTCCATGCAGAGCATTGTAGACATAGAAATTTGCAAAATACATACAGATTTGAATGTGACAGACCCGTTGACTAAACTTATCGCACAAAGCAAAACATGATCACACCTTAGTACTCTTTGGGTGTTAATCACATGGCGATGTGAACTAGATTATTGACTGTAGTAAACCCTTTGGGTGTTAATCACATGATGATTTGAACTACCGGTGTTAAATCACATGGGGATGTGAACTAGATTGTTGGCTCTAGTGCAAGTGGGAGACTGAAGGAAATATGCCCTAGAGGCAATAATAAAGTTTTTATTTTATATTTCTTTATTCATGATAAAGGTTTATTATTCATGCTAGAATTGTATTGATCGGAAACCTTAACACATGTCTGAATACATAAACAAACATAGTGTCCCTAGTAAGCCTCTACTAGACTAGGTCGTTGGTCAAAGATGGTTAAGGTTTCCTAACCATGGACAAGAGTTGTCATTTGATAATGGGATCACATCATTAGGAGAATGATGTGATGGACAAGACCCATCTGTTAGCTTAGCATAATTATCGTTCAGTTTTATTGCTATTGCTTTCTTCATGTCAAATACATATTCCTTCGACTATGAGATTATGCAACTGCCGAATACCGAGGAATGCCTTATGTGCTATCAAACGTCACAACGTAACTGGGTGATTATAAAAATGCTCTACAGGTATCTCCGAGGGTGTCTGTTGAGTTGGCATAGATCAAGATTAGGATTTGTCACTCCAAGTATCGGAGAGGTATCTCTGGGCCCTCTCGGTAATACACATCATAAGCTTGCAAGCAAATGACTAAGGAGTTAGTCACGAGATGATGTATTACGGAACGAGTAAATAGACTTGCCGGTAACGAGATTGAACTAGGTATAAAGATACCGACGATCGAATCTCGGGCAAGTAACATACCAATGGACAAAGGGAATTACGTATGTTGTCATAACAGTTCGACCGATAAAGATCTTCATAGAATATGTAGGAGCCAATATGAGCATCTAGGTTTTGCTATTGGCTATTGACCGGAGAGGTGTCTTGGTCATGTCTACATAGTTCTCGAACCCGTAGGGTCCGCACGCTTAACGTTCGATGATGATATAATATTATATGAGTTATGTGATTTGGTGACCGAATGTTGTTCGGAGTCCTGGATGATATGACGGACATGACAAGGCGTCTCGAAATATCGATAGGTAATTATTGATACATAGGACAATGGTATTCGGACACCGGAAGTGTCCCGGAGAGTACTGGGTACATATCGGGTCATCGGAAGGGGTACCGGACACCCCCGGCAAAAGATATGGGCCTTATGGGCCAAGAGGGGAAACACACCAGCCACAAGGGGCTGGTGCGCCCCCATATGGGCCAACTAAGGTGGAGAAGGAAAGGGGAAGCAGGAAAGGAAAGAAAGGGAATAGGATTCCCCCTTCCTTCCCCCCCCTCTTTCCTTCCCCTCCCCCCTCTTTCCTCTCCCCTCCGACTAATATGGAAGGGGGGCGCCACTTGGGAGAAGCCCAAGTAGGACTCGACCTACTTGGGGCGCCCTCCTCCCTCCCACCTGTATATATGTGGGAGGGGATGCGCCTAGCACATCCAGACAATTTCCTAGCCGTGTGTGGCACCCCCTCCACAGTTTACACCCCCGGTCATATTCTCACGGTGCTTAGGCGATGCCCTACGAGTATCACTTCACCGTTACCGTCACCACGCCGTCGTGCTGAAGGAACTCATCTACTACCTCGACGTCTTGCTGGATCAAGAAGACAAGGGACATCACCGAGATGAACGTGTGTAGAACTCGGAGGTGCCGTACATTCGATACTCCATCGGTAGAGCGCGAAGTAAGTCCGACTACATCAACCGCGTTGTGAAACGCTTCCGCTTACGGTCTACGAGGGTACGTAGACACACTCCCCCCTCGTTGCTATGCATCTCCATGAATAGATCATTGCATGTGCGTAATTTTTTTCAATGCAACGTTTCCCAGCAATTTTAGTACGAACTCTTGGATAGATCGATCAGAAAGGATAACTCTGAGGTGGTTTCATACCCTACAAACAATTTTGTCTTATGTTCTCTGCTAGATTAGAACTTTGGAGTGATTCTTCATCGCACGTTGAGGGATGGTTATATGATCCAATTATATTAGCACTATTGAGAGATTGCACTAGCGAAAGTATGAACCCTAGGCCTCATTTTCAAGCATTGCAATACCGTTTGTGCTCACTTTTGCTACTCGTTACCTTGCTGTTTTTTTGTTGTTACTACTAAAAAAAATCAATATCTACTATCATTACTACACTTGTATCACCGTCTCTTCGCCAAACTAGTGCACCTATACAATTTACCATTGTATTTGGTGTGTTGGGGACACAAGAGACTTTTTATTATTTGGTTGCGTGGTTGTTTGAGAGAGACCATCTTCATCCTACACCTCCCATGGATTGATAAACCTTAGGTCATCTATTTGAGGGAAATTTGCTACTGTCCTACAAAACTCTGCGCTTGGAGGCCCAACACGAGTCTATAAGAACAAGTTGTGTAGTAGACATCAATTCCTAGGACGTCTGACCTCTGTACCGCAAGTTTTCCTCCTCCTTTTCTTTCGAGCTATTTTCTGCCAGGGTTTCGAGGTCAAGTTCATCATGTCCTTTTCCTCCTCCAACAACGTTGAAGATGATGCTCAAAAGTTGGAGGAGATTGAAAAGGGCTGGTGGAGGACATTACATTGGAGGAAGAATTGGGGAACTCCGTAGAAGCTCGAGCACCTGAGTCTGGCCGAGAGACTCTGGCCAACATCTCCACTACCCCCATCCCGTCCAGGACCTTGAAGACGGTGAGAATTTAGTCAGGTTCAAGGCATTAGAGGGTTATATCTCAAAGAAGCCCTTGCCTAGGTTACAAAGGAATCCTTTGCATAATTTGGTTCACAATTTTGGAGCTGAGCGTATGTCTCGTTTGCACATACCCTCCAACTGAAACATCTCCCGTCTAAGTGAAAATGATGCGGGGAAGAAAAATCCACGTGGACCAGAAACCAAGGATATTATGCACAAAGTTAAAATAATGTTATCATGATACAATGCTTGCTTCACAAGATTCAAGACTTGAAAGAGATCCTTTTGGATTTCATCAAGGAGAGCAAGTGTGCATCTTCACCACCTCTATCACCAAAGAGGAAAAGTTGAGTACTTGAGTATGGACACCACCCTTGGCTTGTTCCAAGCTTGGGTGAGGTGCCCCGGTATTGTATCATCATCACTTTTTATCACCGATATCTATCTTAGTTCGATCCTTAGTTATATCGTTATTTAGGAAATGTTATAATATGAAATGGTTTGCAACATGTGTTATCATTCCTTCGTGTTTTCATTGCATCCATTGGTGAGAGTATATATAATAAAGATAGTTTGAGTATTATTCTTGCCTTTCCGTTATTGCGTATCTTAGCATTGCAATTCTATTTCATATGCTTATCTCACGGGGAGTAGTGACTTCACAATGGGTGTAGGAAGTAGAATCTATTGGAATTTAACAAACATGTCATTGGTCATTTGAACAGTTTATGAAAGATTATTATAAAAAAGAGATATTTCACATGCAAATACAATATCTTCGACATGTTTTGTGATTGTGAGCCCTCATTAAATATTTTCACAGTTGATAAAATGTTTGATGCTGGATAAGGAAGACAATGTAATGAGTTATGTTTGTGCATATTTTCATAGAAGTTATATTGTCATGGATCCTCCAACATGTTGTGTATGGTTACAATCTTTGCTAGCCAAATACTTCTGCGCTAAGTAAAAATACTACTTGTGCATCCAAAACCCCTATACCCGGTTTCTTCGATTAGAGTCCACTATTACTACCTATAGATTGAGAAAGATCCTTCAAGTCATCGGTGCATGCAATAAAAATAGCCATTAAATATGCATGATCTTTTATTTGAAGGGAAATATTGTACGAACTTGTGGTGGTGGGGTAATAAAAGTGGCAGATTGTTCAATAAAGGTCACTCTCACAAGGCGCAATATTAAAGTGATGTTCCTTTTCATTAAAAACTCATACATCCAAATTCAAAAAGCGCATGACAACCTCTATTTTCCTCTGTGAAGGGTCTATCTTTTATTTTATCTACAACTTTACTATGATGTTGAGTCAATTTCTCCTTATTCGGACCTAAAATACTCTCCACTTGGCAAGCAACATGTTATGGGGAAAGATCCAAGCACATATATCTAGTTGAATATATATGATCATGAGTTATTATTGTTGACAATTATCTTTATGGTAAATAAGTTGGGTGGTGATTATTTAACCCCCCATCTTCCTTTGTATCTGATAGAAACAGTTTGTTCTAAAAATATGATCTTGAGTGCTAGCAATCATTAGAAGACTATGTTTAGGATATGTAATGATGCTTATCAATATGATCTTGAGTGCTAGCAATCATTAGAAGACTTGATCATGAGAAGTTTTCTGAATGAAAGTTGTTGTTTAGGATATGTAATGATGCTTATCAATATGAGGTAGCCATATTTGTATTCCTTATTATGGACACCTCTCTCTATAAACTCGTATGCATGTTAACGAGCTCGGTATTCACTTGGGGACAAGCAAAGTCTAAGCTTGGGGGAGCTGATACATCAATTTTGCATCATTATTTCCTACTCTAAATTATCTTATTTTGATGTTATATCTCACATTATGATGTAACTCTAATGTTGTTTCTCTCTTAAAATGCAAGTTATACTTAAAGACGGAGATTGCCGACAACTAGAATGTTGGACCTAGAATATCAACAAAATAAAAAGCAATTCTCCGGAGCTAAAAACAAAGCATGGATTTTTGTAGGATTGTTTTGGCATATATAATGAATTATGGAGCAAAAGTATGCTAGAGGGGGGCCACCAGCCAGCCACATGGATAGGTGGCACGGGCACCCCCTAGTCGCACCATGTGTCCATGTGGGGCCATGGTGGCTCGCCTCCCGATGCCCTTTGGCCATAAAACCCCATTTTCCCTAGAAAAAAATCATAAAACATTTGGGGACTCTCTGCCGCCATCTGTGAGGTAGAACAGAGGCGTACCACTTTAGCTCTTCGGTGGAGAGATTCTGCCAAGGAAACTTCCCTCCGGGAGGGGGAAATCGAAGCCTTCATCATCACCAATGCTCCATTCATCATGGGGATCATCATCTTCATCAACACCGTATCATCTCTAAACGTTAGTTCATCCTTTATATGCAGCATTTGTATCAACAACCTCAGACTAGCACCTGGGGGTGCTACTAGTGTTGAGTACATCTTGTGGTTGATGCTTGTTGGTTTAATTGGTGGAAGATTATTATGTTCAGGTTGTTAATCATATGTTCATACCCACTGATCATGATCAATATGATGAGTTTTGAGTAGTACTATTTGTTATTGAGGACATGGGAGAAGTATTGTTACTAGTAATCATGTCAAGTTGATGCCCGTTCAATGTTTTGATATTATGTTGTGTTGTTCATCCTCTAGTGGTGTTACATGAACGTCGACTACATAAAACTTCACCATGTTTGGGCCTTGGGGAAGGCATCATGGAATTAGTGTGTAAATGATGGGTTGTAGGATTGATTGAAATCTAACCATGTTTGTAGATGTTTGGATCCAATTGCTTAATGCTATGGTTAGATTTGTCTGAATTACTTCTCTTGTAGTCGTGGATGCTTGCATGGAGAGTATAATCATAAGTAGGTATTGTTCAGGTAAGGGTAGTACCTTAGCTCTGGTCCACCCACATAACACTTATCAAGGCAATGAACGTAAGTTGATGGATCATGGTGAAAGTAAGTTGGCGATATTCATGTGTATCCTCAAGAGCATTTTAATCACTATAAGAAGTACCACTGGCTTGTGTTGGGGAAAGTAGTAATTTCGAAAAAATTCCTATGCACACGCAAGATCATGGTGATGCATAGCAACGAGAGGGGAGAGTAATGTCCACGTACCCCCGTAGACCGTAAGCGGAAGCATTATGACAACGCGGTTGATGTAGTCATACGTCTTCATGATCCGACCGATCCAAGTACCGAACGTACGGCACCTCCGAGTTCAGCACACGTTCAGCTCGATGATGATCCCCGGACTCCGATCCAGCAAAGTGTCGGGGATGAGTTCCGTCAGCACGACGGCGTGGTGACGATGATGATGTTCTACCGGCGCAGGGCTTCGCCTAAACTCCGCGACGATATGACCGAGGTGGAATATGGTGGAGGGGGGCACCGCACATGGCTAAGGAACGATCACGTAGATCAACTTGTGTTGTTCCAGGGTGCCCCCTGCCCCCGTATATAAAGGAGGGAGGGGGAGGTGCGGCCGGCCCCCAAGGGGTGCGCCTGGAGGAGTCCTACTCCCACCGGGAGTAGGACTCCCCCCTCTTGCCTTGGTGGAGAAGGAAAGGGGGGAGGGGAAAGAGGAAAGGGGGGCGCCGCCCCCCCTCCTTGTCCTATTCGAACTAGGGGGAGAGGGGGAGCGCGGCCTTCCCTGGCCGGCCCTCCTCTTCTCCCTCATGGCCCATCTAGGCCCAATAACCCCCGGGGGGGTTCCGGTAACCCCCCGGTACTCCAGAAAAATCCCGGTTTCTCCCGAAATGTTTCCGATATCCAAATATAGGCTTCCAATATATCAATCTTTATGTCTCGACCATTTCGAGACTCCTCGTCATGTCCTGGATCACATCCGGGACTCCGAACAACCTTCAGTACATCAAAATATATAAACTCATAATAAAACTGTCATCGTAATGTTAAGCGTGCGGACCCTACGGGTTCGAGAACTATGTAGACATGACCTAGAACTATTCTCGGTCAATAACCAATAGCGGAACCTGGATGCTCATATTGGCTCCTACATATTCTACGAAGATCTTTGTCGGTCAAACCGCATAACAACATACGTTGTTCCCTTTGTCATCGGTATGTTACTTGCCCGAGATTTGATCGTCGGTATCTTAATACCTAGTTCAATCTCGTTACCGGCAAGTCTCTTTACTCGTTACGTAATGCATCATTCCGTAACTAACTCATTAGCTACATTGCTTGCAAGGCTTATAGTGATGTGCATTACCGAGAGGGCCCAGAGATACCTCTCCGACAATCGGAGTGACAAAACCTAATCTCGAAATACGCCAACCCAACATGTACCTTTGGAGACACCTGTAGTACTCCTTTATAATCACCCAGTTACGTTGTGACGTTTGGTAGCACCCAAAGTGTTCCTCCGGTAAACGGGAGTTGCATAATCTCATAGTTATAGGAACATGTATAAGTCATGAAGAAAGCAATAGCAACATACTAAACGATCAAGTGCTAAGCTAACGGAATGGGTCAAGTCAATCACATCATTCTCCTAATGATGTGATCCCGTTAATCAAATGACAACTCTTTGTCCATGGCTAGGAAACATAACCATCTTTGATAAACGAGCTAGTCAAGTAGAGGCATACTAGTGACACTATGTTTGTCTATGTATTCACACATGTATTATGTTTCCGGTTAATACAATTCTAGCATGAATAATAAACATTTATCATGATATAAGGAAATAAATAATAACTTTATTATTGCCTCTAGGGCATATTTCCTTCAGTCTCCCACTTGCACTAGAGTCAATAATCTAGTTCACATCATCATGTGATTTAACACCAATATTCACATCTGTATGTGATTAACACCCATAGTTCACATCGTCATGTGATCAACACCCAAAGGGTTTACTAGAGTCAATAATCTAGTTCACATCGCTATGTGATTAACACCCAAAGAGTACTAAGGTATGATCATGTTTTGCTCGTGAGAGAAGTTTAGTCAACGGGTCTGTCACATTCAGAGCCGTATGTATTTTGCAAATATTCTATGTCTACAATGCTCTGCACGGAGCTACTCTAGCTAATTGCTCCCACTTTCAATATGTATCCAGATTGAGACTTAGAGTCATCTGGATCAGTGTAAAAGTTTGCACCGATGTAACTTTTACGACGAACTCTTTTATCACCTCCATAATCGAGAAACATCTCCTTAGTCCTCACTAAGGATATTCTTGACCGCTGTCCAGTGATCTACTATTAGATCAAAATTGTATTCCTTTGCCAAACACAGAGCAAGGTATACAATAGGTCTGGTTCACAGCATAGCATACTTTATAGAACCTATGACTGAGGCATAGGGAATGACTTTTCATTCTCTTTCTATTTTCTGCCATAGTCGGGTTTTGAGTCTTACTCAACTTCACACCTTGCAAAACAGGCAAGAACTCTTTCTTTGACTGTTCCATTTTGAAGTACTTCAAAAATTTATCAAGGTATGTACTCATTGAAAAACTTATCAAGCGTCTTGATCTATCTATATAGATCTTGATGCTCAATGTGTAAGCAGCTTCACCGAGGTCTTTCTTTGAAAAACTCCTTTCAAACACTCCTTTATGCTTTCCAGAAAATTCTACATCATTTCCAATTAATAATATGTCATTCACATATACTTATCAGAAATGCTGTAGTGCTCCCACTCACTTTCTTGTAAATACAGGTCTTTCCAAAAGTCTGTATAAAACCATATGCTTTGATCAACTCATCAAAGCGTATATTCCAACTCCGAGATGCTTGCACCAGTCCATTGATGGATTGCTGGAGCTTGCACACTTTGTTAGCATCTTTAGGATTGACAAAAACTTTCTGGTTGCATCATATACAACTCTTCTTTAATAAATCCATTAAGGAATGCAGTTTTGACATCCATTTGCCAGATTTCATAAAATGTGGCAATTGCTAACATGATTCAGACAGACTTAAGCTTCGATACGAGTGAGAAAATCTCATCGTATTCAACACCTTGAACTTGTTGAAAACATTTCGCAACAAGTCGAGCTTAGTAGATAGTAACACTACTATCAGTGTCCGTCTTCCTCTTGAAGATCCATTTATTTAACATGGCTTGCTGATCATCGAGCAAGTCAATCAAAGTCCATACTTTGTTCTCATACATGGATCATATCTCAGATTTTATGGCCTCAAGCCATTTCGTGGAATCTGGGCTCATCATCGCTTCCTCATAGTTCGTAGGTTCATCATGGTCTAGTAACATGACTTCCAGAACATGATTACCGTACCACTCTGGTGCGGATCTTACTCTGGAAGACCTACGAGGTTTGGTAGCAACTTGATCTGAAGTTTCATGATCATCATCATTAACTTCCTCACTAATTGGTGTAGGAATCACTGGAACTGATTTCTGTGATGAACTACTTTCCAATAAGGGAGAAGGTACAATTACCTCATCAAGTTCTACTTTCCTCCCACTCACTTCTTTCGAGAGAAACTTCTTCTCTAGAAAGGATCCATCTTAGCAACGAATAACTTGCCTTCGGATCTGTGATAGAAGGTGTACCCAATAGTTACCTTTGGGTATTCTATGAAGACGCACTTCTCCAATTTGGGTTCGAGCTTATCAGGTTGAAAACCTTTTTCATATAAGCATCGCAACTCCAAGCTTTAAGAAACGACAGCTTAGGTTTACTGCTAAACCATAGTTCATACGGTGTCGTCTCAACGGATTTAGATGGTGCCCTATTAAACGTGAATGCAGCTGTCTCTAATGCATAACCCCAAAATGATAGTGGTAAACCGATAAGGAACATTATAGATCGCACCATATCTAGTAAAGTACGATTACGATGTTCGGACACACCATTACATTGTGCTGTTCCAGATGGCGTGAGTTGCGAAACTATTTCACATTGTTTCAAATGAAGACCAAACTCATAACTCAAATATTCGTCTCCACGATCAGATCGTAGAAACTTTATTTTTCTTGTTACGATGATTTTCCACTTCACTCTGAAATTCTTTGAACTTTTCAACTATTTCAGACTTATGTTTCATCAAGTAGATATACCCATATCTGCTCAAATCATCTGTGAAGGTTAGAAAATAACGATACTTGCCACGAGCCTTAACACTCATCGGATCGCATACATCGGTATGTATTATTTCCAATAAGTCAGTAGCTCGTTCCATTGTTCCGGAGAACGGAGTTTTAGTCATCTTGCCCAAAAGGCACAGTTCGCAAGCATCAAATGATTCATAACCAAGTGATTCCGAAAATCCATCTTTATGGAGTTTCTTCATGCGCTTTACACCGATATGACCCAAACGGCAGTGCCACAAATAAGTTGCACTATCATTATTAACTTTGCATCTTTTGGCATCAATATTATGAATATGTGTATCACTACGATCGAGATCCAACAAACTATTTTCATTGGGTGTATGACCATCGAAGGTTTTATTCATGTAAACAGAACAACAATTATTCTTTGACTTTAAATGAATAACCGTATCGCAATAAACATGATCAAATCATATTCATGTTCAACGCAAATGCCAAATAACATTTATTTAGGTTTAACACTAATCCCGAAAGTATAGGGAGTGTGCGATGATGATCATATCAATCTTGGAACCACTTCCAACACACATCGTCACTCCACCCTCAACTAGTTTCTGTTTATTCTGTAACTCCTGTTTCGAGTTACTAATCTTAGCAACCGAACAAGTATCAAATACTCAAGGGTTACTATAAACACTAGTAAGGTACACATCAATAACCTGTATATCAAATATACCCTTGTTCAGTTTGCCATCCTTCTTATCCACCAAATATTCAGGGTATTTCCGTTTCCAGTGACCATTTCCTTTGCAGTGTAAGCACTCAGTTTCAGGCTTTGGTTCAGCTTTGGGCTTCTTCGTGGGAGTGACAACTTGCTTGTCATTCTAGTTGAAGTTCCCTTTCTTTCCCTTTGCCCTTTTCTTGAAACTAGTGATCTTGTCAATCATCAACACTTGATGCTCTTTTCTTGATTTCTACCTTCGTCGATTTCAGCATCACGAAGAGCTCGGGAATCGTTTTCGTCATCCCTTGCATTATAGTTCATCACGAAGTTCTACTAACTTGGTGATGGTGACTAGAGAACTCTGTCAATCACTATCTTATCTGGAAGATTAACTCCCACTTGATTCAAGCGATTGTAGTACCCAGACAATCTGAGCACATGCTCACTAGTTGAGCGATTCTCCTCCATCTTTTAGCTATAGAACTTGTTGGAGACTTCATATCTCTCAACTCGGGTATTTGCTTGAAATATTAACTTCAACTCCTGGAACATCTCATATGGTCCATGACGTTCAAAACGTCTTTGAAGTCCCGATTCTAAGCCGTTAAGCATGGTGCACTAAACTATCAAGTAGTCATCATATTGAGCTAGCCAAACGTTCATAACGTCTGCATCTGCTCCTGCAATAGGTCTGTCACCTAGCGGTGCATTAAGGACATAATTCTTCTGTGCAGCAATGAGGATAAACCTCAGATCACGGATCCAATCCGCATCATTGCTACTAACATCTTTCAACACAATTTTCTCTAGGAACATATCAAAATAAACATATGAAAGCAACAACGCAAGCTATTGATCTACAACATAATTTGCAAAATACTACCAGGACTAAGTTCATGATAAATTTAAGTTCAATTAATCATATTACTTAAGAACTCCCACTTAGATAGACATCCCTCTAATCTTCTAAGTGATTACGTGATCCATATCAACTACACCATGTCCGATCGTCACGTGAGATGGAGTAGTTTCAACGGTGAACATCAATATGTTGATCATATCTACTATATGATTCACGCTCGACCTTTCGGTCTCCGTGTTCCGAGGCCATATCTGTTATATGCTAGGCTCGTCAAGTTTAACCTGAGTATTCCGCGTGTGCAACTGTTTTGCACCCGTTGTATTTGAACGTAGAGCCTATCACACCCGATCATCACGTGGTGTCTCAGCACGAAGAACTTTCGCAACGGTGCATACTCAGGGAGAACACTTCTTGATAATTTAGTGAGAGATCATCTTAAAATGCTACCGTCAATCAAAGCAAGATAAGATGCATAAAGGATAAACATCACATGCAATCAATATAAGTGATATGATATGGCCATCATCATCTTGTGCTTGTGATCTCCATCTTCGAAGCACCGTCGTGATCACCATCGTCACCGGCGCGACACCTTGATCTCCATCGTAGCATCGTTGTCGTTACGCCATCTATTGCTTCTACGACTATCGCTACCGCTTAGTGATAAAGTAAAGCAATTACAGGGCGTTTGCATTTCATACAATAAAGCGACAACCATATGGCTCCTGCCAGTTGCCGATAACTTCGGTTACAAAACATGATCATCTCATACAATAAAATATAGCATCACGTCTTGACCATATCACATCACAACATGCCCTGCAAAAACAAGTTAGACGTCCTCTACTTTGTTGTTGCAAATTTTACGTGGCTGCTACGGGCTTTAGCAAGAACCGTTCTTACCTACGCATCAAAACCACAATGATAGTTCGTCAAGTTAATGCTGTTTTAACCTTCGCAAGGACCGGGCGTAGCCACACTCGATTCAGCTAAAGTGAGAGAGACAGACACCCGCCAGCCACCTTTAAGCACGAGTGCTCGTAACGGTGAAACCAGTCTCGCGTAAGCGTACGCGTAATGACGGTCCGGGCCGCTTCATCTCACAATACCGCTGAGCCAAAGTATGACATGCTGGTAAGCAGTATGACTTGTATCGCCCACAACTCACTTGTGTTCTACTCGTGCATATGACCTCTACGCATAAAACCTGACTCGGATGCCACTGTTGGGGAACATAGTAATTTCAAAAAATTTCCTACGCACACGCAAGATCATGGTGATGCATAGCAACGAGAGGGGAGAGTAATGTCCATGTACCCTCGTAGACCGTAAGCGGAAGCATTATGACAACGTGGTTGATGTAGTCGTACGTCTTCACGATCCGACCGATCCAAGTACCGAACGTATGGCACCTCCGAGTTCAGCACACGTTCAGCTCGATGACGATCCCCGGACTCCGATCCAGCAAAGTGTCGGGGATGAGTTTCGTCAGCACGACGGCGTGGTGAGGATGATGATGTTCTACCGGCGCAGGGCTTCGCCTAAACTCCGCAACGATATGACCGAGGTGGAATATGGTGGAGGGGGGCACTGCACACGGCTAAGGAACAATCACATAATCAACTTGTGTTGTTCTAGGGTGCCCCCCTGCCCCCGTATATAAAGGAGGGAGGGGGAGGTGCGGCCGGCCCCCAAGGGGTGCGCCTGGAGGAGTCCTACTCCCACCGGGAGTAGGACTCTCCCCTCTTGCCTTGGTGGAGAAGGAAAGGGGGGAGGGGAAAGAGGAAAGGGGGGCGCCCCCCCTCCTTGTCCTATTCGGACTAGGGGAGATGGGGCGCGCGGCCTGCCCTGGCCGGCCCTCCTCTTCTCCCTCATGGCCCATCTAGGCCCAATAACCCCCCCCCCCGGGGGGGGGGGTTCCGGTAACCCCCCGGTACTCCGGAAAAATCCCGGTTTCTCCCGGAACATTTCCGATATCCAAATATAGGCTTCCAATATATCAATCTTTATGTCTCGACCATTTCGAGACTCCTCGTCATGTCCTGGATCACATCCGGGACTCTGAAAAACCTTCGGTACATCGAAATATATAAACTCATAATAAAACTGTCATCGTAACGTTAAGCGTGCGGACCCTACGGGTTCGAGAACTATGTAGACATGACCTAGAACTATTCTCGGTCAATAACCAATAGCGGAACCTGGATGCTCATATTGGCTCCTACATATTCTTTGAAGATCTTTATCGGTCAAACCGCATAACAACATACGTTGTTCCCTTTGTCATCGGTATGTTACTTGCCCGAGATTTGATCGTCGGTATCTTAATACCTAGTTCAATCTCGTTACCGGCAAGTCTCTTTACTCGTTACGTAATGCATCAT